>NW_017731554.1:1364409-1401968 GCF_001890085.2 Hipposideros armiger | reverse complement strand
CCAGTGAAGCAACGTCCTCCACAACTAGATTGAAGAGCAAAGGGACAGCAACTTGTCTGTTCCCCTTCCCCCAATTCCCCAGTGCTGTTCCCATCCCCCAATTCCCCAATTTAAAAAAAAAATCTTAAAAAAAAAGAACTAAAGAAAATGGAGGCAAGCAATATACCAGATAAAGAGTTCAAACACTAGTTACAAGGATGCTCAATTATCTAAGTGAGAACTTCAACAAAGAGATAGCTAGCTTAAAACGGTCATAGAAACCATAAAAAAGAATCAGTCAGAAATGAAGAATATAATAACTGAAATGAAGAATGCACGAGGAATCAACAGCAGATTAGATGAAGCAGAGGATCAAATCAGCAACTTGGAAGAAAAAGTTGCAGAAAACACCCAATCAAAACACCAAAAGAAAACAAAAATAAATGAAAATAGTTTAAGGGACTTCTGGAACAATATTAAGCAAGACAACATACACATAATAGGGACAACAGAAGGAAGGTAGAGGAAGCAAGAGATTGAGAACCTATTTGAAGAAATAATGACTGAAAACTTCCCTAACCTGGCAAAGGAAATAGACATACAATTGCAGAAAGCACAGAGAGAGTATGAAACAAAATAAACCCAAAGAGGTCCATACCAAAAAACATAATAATTAAAATGCCATAGGTTAAAGACAAAGAGAATATTAAAAGCAGAAAGAGAAAGGCAGTTAGTTACCTACAAAAGGAGCTCCCATAATACAGTTGATTGCAGGACTGAAGAGATTGGCACGAAATATTCAAAGTGATGAAAAGAAAGGACCTACAACCAAGACTACTCTACCCAGCAAGGCTGTTGTTTAAAATTGAAGGCAATAAAAAGTTTCCCAGGCAAGAAGAAGCTAAAGGAGTTCATCACCACCAAACCAGTATTACAAGAAATGTTAAAGGGACTAGAAGAAGAAGAAAAAGGAGGAGGAGGAGGAGGAGGAGGGGAGGGGGAGGAGGGAGAGAAGGAGAAGGAAAAGAAAGAGGAAGAAAAGGTAGAGGAGGAGAAGAAAGAGGCGAGGGGGAGGAGGAGAAACCATAAATATGAATAATAAAATGGCAGTAACTACATACCTATCAATAATTATTTTAAATGTAAATGGATTAAATGCTCCAATCAAAAGACATAGGGTGTCTTAATGGATAGGAAAACAAGACCCATACATACGCTGGCTACAAGAGACCCACTTCAGATCAAAAGACACGCACAAACTGAAAGTAAAGGGTTTGAAAAAATATTTCATGCAAATGCAAAAAAAAAAAAAAAAGCTGGGGTACCCATACTTACATGAACTTACATGAGACAAAATGGACTTGAAAACAAAAGCTATAAGAGACAAAGAAGGACATTACATAATGATTAAAGGATCAATTGAACAAGAGGATAGAAGAACCCTTATAAACATTTATGCACCCAATATAGGAGCACGGAAATATATAAAGCAAATATTAACTGACATAAAGGGAGAGAATGACAGTAGTACAGTCATAGTACAGTATTTTAAAACCCCATTGACACCAGTGGACAGACCTTCCAGACAGAAAATCAACAAGGAAATAGCGGCCTTAAATAACACATTAGACCAGATGGATTTAATTGAAATTTTTTTAGACCATTTAACCCCAAAGCAGCAGAATATACATTCTTTTCAAGTGCACATGGAACTTTTCCAAAATAGACACATGTTAGGCCACAAAACAAGTCTAAATAAATTTAAGAGGGTTGAAATCATATCAAGCATCTTTAGTAACCAAAATTGTATGAAAATAGAAATAAATTACAAGAAAAAAACTGAAAACAAAAACATATAGAGGCTACATAACATGCTACTAAATAATGAATAGGTCAACAAAGAAATCAAGGAATAAATCAAAATATACATTAAGACAAATTAAAATGAAAACACAATGACCCAAAATCTATGAGACATAGCGAAGGCAGTCCTGAGAGGGAAATTCATAGCAATACAGGCCTACCTTGAGAAACAAGAAAAATGTCAAATAAACAACCTAACCTTACACTTTAAAGAAGCAGAAAAAGGACAGCAAAAAAGCCCACAGTGAATAGAAGGAAGGAAAGAATAAAGATCACAGAGGAAATAAACGAAATAGAGTCTAAAAAAAACAATACGAGATCAATGAAACCAAGAGCGGATTCTCTGTAAAAAATAAACAAAATCAATAAACCTTTAACCAGACTCCACAGAAATACAAAGAATTATAAGAAAATACTATGAACAATTATGTGCCATCAAATGGGACAATCTAGAAGAAATGGATCATTCTAGAAAAATACAACCTTCCAAGACTGAATCAAGAAGAAACAGAACATCTGAACAGGCCAATTACTACTAACGAAATCAAATCAGTAACCAAAAAATTCCCAGCAAACAAAAGTCCTGGACCGGATGGCTTCACAGGTAAATTTCACCAAACTTTCAAAGAAGAATTAACACCTATACCTCTCAAACTATTCCAAAAAATTCACCCAAAGCTTCCAAGCTCATTTTATGAGGTAACAATTACTGTGATTCCAAAGCCAAAGACATTACGAACAAAGAAAATTATAGGATGATATCCCTGATGAACATAGATGCAAAAATCCTCAGCAAAATATTCTCAAACCAAATTCAACAACATATTTTTAAAAATCAAACACCATAGTTATTATTCCTGGGATGCAAGGTTGTTTCAATATCTGTAAATCAATTAACATGATACACCACTGTTGGGTCTGAGTGTGTCAACCAGGGACCATTTTGGTGGTGAGATGCCCAAACGAAAGAAAGCACATGGCAGCTGTGCCATAAATGCAGCAACAGCTCTTTATTCATCTGAGGCCAGGGCCAGAGAGAGCGATCAAAATGGAAGCAGGGTTTATATACACACATGAACAATAGTGGCATGGTGCCAACAACACACGCGCACTAGGGAGAAACTTACACGAAACTTACACATACATTAAACTTACAAGCGATCTTGCACCAGCCTGTCTTCCCCTCTGTCCTGCTCAGAGGGGAGGGGCCAGGCTGGCCCACCTCCAAAGCCTGTCAACGGCTTCCAACACTAGGGGGCCCTGACAGCTGGGTCCACACAACCACATAAACACAGTAAAGGATAAAAATCATATGATGATATCAATAGATGCAGAAAAAGCATTTGACAAAATCCAGCATCCATTTATGATAACAAAAACTTTCAGCAAAGTGGGAATAGATGGAATATACCTCAACATAATAAAGGCCATATATGACAAACCCAAAGCAAACCTCACACTCAACAGGAAAAAGCTAAAAGCGTTCTCCTTAAGATCAGGAACAAGGCAAGGACGTCCACTTTTATTCACATCGTACTGGAAGTCCTTGCTACAGCAATCAGACAAGAAAAAGAAATAAAGGCATCCAAATCGGAAAGGAAGAACTAAAACTGTCACTAATTGCAGATGACATGATAGTATACCTAGAGCACTCTGAAGTTTCCACCCAATAACTGTTAGAACTGATAAATGAATTCAGTAAAGTAGCAGGATACAAAATCAATATTCAGAAGTCAACTGCATTTTTATACACCTATAATGAATATCAGAAAGAAAAATTTAAATAACAACCCCATTTCCAATTGCATTAAATACACACACACACACACACACACACGATGCAAAAAAAATGTATACACATTTTAAGAAAGAAAAAAACTGTATTAAAGTTGTAACATTCAAAATATACTGATAACAAAAACTGAATACAAGTCACATTTGACTTCTGCAATTACAAGAGGTGCTCAAAGTGGTTACCATCAGCATCCAGACACTTCTGATTATGGCAAACTACTGCTTGAGCAACGCTGACCATCTCTTAAAATGTGTATACATTTTTTTGGTACCCCCGGTATATATGAATAAATTTAACCAAAAAGGCAAAAGACTTGGAAAATTATAAGACATGGAAGAAAAAAAATGAGGAAAATACAAATAAATGGAAGCATATATCTTGCTGTTGGATAGGAAAAATTAACATTGTTAAAATGTCCATGCTACCCAAAGTAACCTATAGATGTAATGAAATCCCTATCAAAATACCAATGGCATTTTTCACAGAACTGAAAAAAATAATCTTAAAACTTATATGAAACCACAAAAGACCCTGAATAGCCAAAGCAATCTTGAGAAAGAAGAACACAAATGGAGGTATCATGCTGCCTGATAGCAAACTATACTACAGGGCTATAGTAATCAAAATGACATGGTACAGGCATTAAAAAGACATATAGATCAATGAAACAGAATAGAGAGACCAGAAATAAACCCACGACTACATGGTCATTTAATCTATGACAAAGGAGGCAAGAACATACAGTAGGATAGAGACAGTCTATTCAATAAATGGTGTTGAGAAAACTAGACAGATACATGGAAAATCAAATGAAACTGGACCACCTTCTTATATCATATACAAGAATAAATTCAAAATGGATTAAAGACTTAACTGTAAGACCAAAATCATAAAAATCCTAGAAGAAAACATAGGCAGTAAACTCACTGACATTGCTCTTAGTGATATTTTTTCTGATTTAGCTCCTTGGGCAAGGGAAACAAGAGAAAAAATAAACAAGTGGGACTACATCAAACTAAAAAGTTTTTGCACAACAAAGGAAACCATTAATAAAATGAAAAGACAGCCTACTGAATGGGAGAAGATATTTGCCAATGATACATCTGATAAGCGGTTAATATCCAAAGTTTTTAAAGAACTCATACAACTCAACACCAAAAAAACAAACCAACCAATTAAAAAATGGGCAGAGGATCTGAATAGACATTTCTCCAAAGATGACATACAGATGGCTGCATGAAAAAGATGAAATGATTAAGAAGTACAAATTGGTAGTTATGAAATAGTCAAGGGGATGTAGAATGCAGTATAGGGGTCAATAATATTGTGGTGACTATGTATAAGGTGTGAGGTGAGTACTAAACTAATGGGGGGGAATCACTTCCTAAATTATATAAATATCTTGCCACTATGCTGTACACCTGAAACTAATATAATATTGGATGTCAACTGTAATTGAAAATAAATAAATTTTAAAAATCAAGCAGAGTAAGGAAAATTGGGATCGTCCATTCATGATATGAATCATAATAGGATGGCTTCAACGAGGAATGAGAGAAACTGCAAAGCCCTCTGCAGTGTAAAATTCACGATAACCTCTATAGTGGGTGAAAAGTCCTGTCACTGTACGTGGGTCTAAGCAGCAAAGAGAGGATTACCCTGAAAAATTGTGTGTGTGCGTGTGTGTGTGTGTGTGTATATAAATGTAATATATGTATAATGTAATATATAATATATATTTCTTTCTATTTCTGTATAAATATATACATATCTCTATATTAGCACGATTTATATAATTATATATATGCATGATTTATAAAGGCTGTGTAAGCCTACTTTAAACAATGTGATGTGGACAAGGCTTAAAATGGGCTGGAACATTTTCTCCCCATTACTTCCACAATAAACAGCTCTGGGGTTTGGTGGTTGTGGTGGTGTGTGGGTGTGTGTATGTTTTGGACAGCATCTCCTGCTTGGAACAGAGCCTGCCAGAGCCCTATTCTTCTATAACCTGTCCTGATAACAGCCCAACCAGGCAGGAACCTTGATCTTTTTTTTTTTTCTTGCCACAAAAACAAACCTCCTTCAACAACCTCGTTATCATCGAGTGGTGTCCTTCAGCACTTAATCCTCGCTTTATGTAGTCCTGACTCCAAGGGAAGAATGCCACCTACCGAATCATCCGCATCAGTCATCCAGTCCTGCAAAGTGCAGCAACACTCAACTCAACCCGGGTCGGCTCCAAATCCCCTCCCTCTGATTATTCTCTGGCCTTAAAAAAATTTGCCACTATTTGAGCTGACAGGAAGTTATGCTCTCAGCGCAGATATCTGATAAACACTTCCACATATTGTAGCCTGCTCAATAGCTAAGCCAAATTTCAGAGTCCTCTCTCTGCCTACATTTTCCTTTAGTGCGTTTTGACGTTTGGAATGCCCGGGTCTCTGCCGCCCGCAGACAGCGGAAACCGCTGGTGCAAATTGTGCAGGAGCTGCTGACTGATGGCTGCAGAAGCCAAGGAGGGTGACCCGGACAGGCTAACGTTTGGGATTGCACAAGAGGTCAGGCGATGCTGTGGGCGTCCAAATTCGTACAGCCGCAGCACTCTGCGACGTGCAACTCCATCCTGAGGCCTCCGGGTGGGGGTGGGGTAGGGGGTGGGGAGACCCCTCTGCAGTCCACTGAAAGCGAGGCAGAAATCACTGCAACTCCTCGGTTCAGGCTGAAGTCGCCACAGCTGCGCGGATGAACGCGCTGCAGCGGCGCTTTCCCCCGCGGGCGCAGCGCGGGAAGGGATGGGATCGGATCTGTGCTAGTGGTCTGGGCGGCGGGAAAGGCGCGCTAGAGGCCCCGGTTCAAGACACAAACCCGTGAGCTCCTTTGCGCTGAACCCACTCGAAGTGCCGGATTCAGAAGGTCAGTCGGTCGCCTGTGCCCTAACATATACACAGAAAGACGCCGGGCCGGGCGCACCGCAGGCCAGGGCTGCCGCGGGGAGGGCCGCGGCGGGAGGAGGGCGGCCGGGGGCGGGTCCCCGCGCGGGGAGCCCAGCGCTGAGAGGGCGGGCCCGAGGCGGGGCGAGCCGCGGCGCGGACCGGCGGTCGCCGCTGCAATTGCCTCCAGCCCGCGGTACCGAGCGCAGGCGGCGGTACATGGCCCCGACGGGGAGGCGTGCTGGCCGCATCCGGAGCCCGGCTCCCTGCTTGAGCGCGGCGGCAGCCTCTGCCCCGCGCGTCCTTGCCCCTCCGGCCGCCGTCTTGCGGACATGACCGCGTAGCCTCCTGGGCTGGGATTTGCTTGAAAGTCTTCTTCATGGAAGCGATGTCTCCCCAGCAAGAGACTCTAGGGGGGCAGCCGGGGCGCTCCTCCTCCCTGACAGGAATGTCTCGGATCGCAGGAGGCCCCGGCACCAAGAAGGTGAGGACGCGGAGCGGGGCCCCGCGCCCGCCGCCGCCGCCGCCGACCGGCTCCCCGCGCGCACCCTCCGCGCCCGCCACTGCGGCGCGCAAGCCGCATGCCGCGAGGATTTAACGCTCGAGGCTCGCGGCCCGGAGCGTTAGTCCTCGGACATTCCCGCCTTCCCCGCCCTCTCACGCCCAGCGGCATCCTCGAACCACCCCGGCATCCCCAAGCCTTTCGCGTCTAGAGTCGTAATCACTCTCGGAGCGGACCCAGCAGCCTCCCTCCCCGTCTCCATCCGCGGCGGGGTCGACAGGCAGCCCAGCTCCCCAGCTGGGGCGCGAGGGCCCGGATTGGGGCATCGCGTTTCCCTCGCCCCTCCGGGTCCTCGGCCCATAGGTCCCTCCCCCCACCCTCCGAGGCCCCGCGAGTGCTCACTGTCTCTTGACGGAGTCCGCTCCGAGGTCGTCAGGGCTGGCGGCGTTCGGCGGAGCGCGGCAACCGCGCCGAGGAAGGTAGGCGGGCGGCCCGGCTGCTGCGCCCGCAGGGCCCAGCCCCCCCGGCTGGACTCGGCGGCGCGGCGCTCCGCGGTCTTTGGATTGGGTGGGGGGCGGGGGGAGCGTCCCTGCGCCCTGCGCGGCGCTCCTGGCAGGACTCGGGGTCTCGGAGGTGGCGGTCAGACTTGTAGGTATGCTTGGGATGCGAACAGTCGACACTGCAGGAACAGGGAGGTTTGGTTCGGCCTAGAACCCGGCTGGGTGGGGCTGGTGGCCTGCGGTGGAGGGTCGCCAGAGCCAAGGTCGCCCTGCACTCATCCCCTAACCCTCGGGACCTGGCGGGGCTGGAAAGGGGTTGGGGTGTCGCTGTAGGCGTGGGGGCGGCGCGCGTGTTCCCTGTCAAAGCTGGGAGGAGGAACGCGGGCAACAACTTGTAGCGTTCCTTTCGGATAAACGCAGCCGCGGTGCGGCGTGCCGATTCCGATCGGGTCAGGTTTCTTTGGTAGGGTTCCCTTAGCAAGTGCACGTGGCCGCCAGCGGCCAGCCTCTGCTGTTCTCTCTGAGGAATTGACTTGGGTGTTTCTAGCCATGTCTGCTCTCGCTTCTCCCCTCCCCCCAACACCTTCTGCTATTTGGCCGTTTTTGCTGTGTCCTGGTGATGCCCTTCCAGCTTCTTTGGAAACAAATTTGGGTTTAGAGGGATCTACTCTTTAAAAAAAAAAAAAAGGAAAAGAAGAATATCTTGATGCTTTACATTTATATCATTAGAGCCTTAAGGGGTTATGCAGGCTCCCTGATTGTCCGGATCTTACTGCTTTTCACGACTCTTCCCACCAGCATTCTGGGTTGGCTAGAGGTCTGTTTGAAGAGGTGAGATCAGTGCGCGGAGTATTAGAAGAGTAGGTGAGCTCCCAAGGACCTTGGCCGTGTCGCAGAGCCATCTAGGAGGGAACTAGATGATGTATCAGTTGTTGTGCGGCTCAGCTTTTGATGTATTGAGGCTGCGGTTTGTCCTTGTTGCTTTTCCCCTTCAGAGATGGGGGGGAGGGGGAGAGAGAGAGAGAGAGAGAATGAGAGAATTTACCAGGTTAGCACTACATTTGGGAAGGTAAATGAATGTTTGCTAATTGTCATACATTTTAAAACAACTTTTATCCTTGTAAATGTAAGGACTTAGGAAAAGTCAAAGATTAATATTCCTGAACAGTTCTCTTCCTTTTTTACTAAGCGTAGTTAAGCTTAAGTACGTGTATACAGGCAAAGGGACAAAGCATTAGAGTGGTTTGATCATTATAAGGTAGTACTTGTCCAATAAATGCTTTGCATCTTAAGCCATTGTCCTTAAGATGCTATCCCTTATTATAAACTATAATGGCTTGTTACATTATCAATCTAGTCTTTTCCCTTTTTTTTTTTTTTTTTGTTAAGGAATAGATTTTGCCAATCTGGTCTTTCTACAGCTTTTTACTCCTTTGAGGTAGGGGTGAGATTGAAGAGCTGTTTTCTTTACTTTTACTATTTTTTCCAGAAAAGTGCATCTCTGCTTATTTTAAATATTATGGGCATATCTGATTTCAGCCCTCCATATTCGCAATAGAAAGTAATAATAAAATATTTTCAACGTGTAGCTCATAGAATTATTGCCATTTGTACTCTTAAGAACCAGTTTTCATGTATTCCAAATATTTGCCAGATTGACCTTTTTTGTATTTCATTTTGCCTTTTTGATCTTGTAGTTTTAGTGAGTCATGAGACATTTCCAAAAATAAGTTTACTTATGTGGTTGTAATGTTAATTACTAAGGCTTGGGTCAATGTTTAAATTGCCAGGTACAATCAATATTTTTAAAAATGAAATAGAATGGAAAATATTAGTACATTAATAAGAGTAAGGGCTATTTTGTATAACTTTTTGTCTGTTTCATATATGTATGTGTATTTGGGGTAGTGATGTAAAATGTGTTTCTTACTGAATGTTCAAAATTTTAAAGGCAAATTTATTGGCCAGACCACTGTATAGAATAAGTCCACTTAGCTTTTAGTTCTAGCTCCATTACTTTCTCAGAGATCTTGAGAAAATCACTTAACTTGTTTCAGTTTTCTCGTTTGTAAAATGAGAATCAAAGACATACTGGAGAAAGTATATAGATGACAATTATATCTTATACTCTGTTAAAATAAGATGATCTTAAATAATAAGACTTAAAGAACAATAGCAACTTTCATGTTACTCATTCTGAGAATCTGTTAGCTCATTGTTACTGCCATTGCCTAGAATATAGTTCATATTCCCAGAAACTACTGTCAAACAGTCAGTTTTATACAATGTGGTCAAATTTAGTGTGATGACTTAGATTCAAGTCTCCATTGTATTGGTTCTACCTTTCTGACCTAAGTAAGTTACTTAACCTTTTCAGTTTCCTCTTTGTAAAATGAAAATAACAATAATACCTACCTCCTCAAGATTATTGGGAAAATTAAATGTGAAATTGAGTAAATATTGAATGTAATAAGCTCTCAATAAATGTTAGCTCTTACTGTTTATACTTTCCCTCATATCTGTAATTCATAGTACTGTGTCCCAGTTGTTCAAACCAAAAATCTAGAATTCATTTTCATTTCCTCACTCTACAACAACCATCAGAAAGCCAGTCAAATGTCACTTCAAAACATACCTTGAATTTGTCCATTTCATCTCCACTGCTGCCATGGTAGTCCGAGCCAAACCACCACCACCTTTCACTTGCATCTTTGTGAAAACTTCCTAACTTGTCTTAACGCCTCTCTTACTCTTCCCTGACCTAGTCTTCATTTAGCTGTACCAGAGTAATCTTCAAAAATGTAAATTTATCATGTTGCTTGCCTGCTTAAAATCCTGTAGTGGCTTTCCATCATATTTAGAATGAAATTCAGACTCTTTCTCTTAGCCTTCTCTACTTCTCTGAACTCATCTACCTTTTCCACCTTGTTTGTGTATTGCCCAGCCACATGGGCCTTATTTTTCAAACATCAAGTCATCAAATTCATTCCTATTCTGAGGCCTTGGTTTTGCTATTCCCTCTGTGTGTACCACAGGTATTTGCACTGTTGACTCTTTCATATTGTTCAGATCTTGGGTCCTCCTAGAGGCCTGTCCTGACTACCTAAAGTTGCCCCTTAATCATCTCTATAACTTCTGTTTTATTTTCATCTTAGCATTCATCATGCCTGATATGTTATTTACTTCCTTGTTATGTTACCTGAACCTCTCACCAGATTGTGAAAACCATGAGAATAGGGACCTTTTCTGTATCGTTCAAGGCTGCCTCCTCAGTGCCTGGGACAGTACTATATATTAGGTACTCAATATTAATTATGTACAGCAGTGAGCAGAATTTATGCTTTAGAGCAGGATCAGCAAACCTTTTCTTAAGGGGCCAGATAGTAAATAATTTGGGTTTATAGACCATAAGGTCTCTGTTGCAGCTACCTATTCTGCCATTGTAATGCTAAAGCAGCCAGAGACAATATATAAATGAGTGGGTATAGCTGTGTTCCAATAAAGCTTTATATAGAAAACAGGTAGTATGGGTCCCTGGAGTGTAGTTTGCTGACCCCTGGTCTAGAGCATCACTGTTGACCAGAACTTTCTGTGATGATGGAACTGCCCTTTATCTACAGTGTCCAATTTGATAGCCATTAGCTACATGTGGCTTCTGGGCACTTGAACTGTGGCTGGTACAACTGAGGAGGAGCTAAAAAATTTTAACGGCTTCACTGAGGTATAATTGACATACAATACGCTACATATTTGAAGTGTGTAAATCTGTAAGTTTTGGCCTATGTATACACCTGTGAAACCATCACCACAATCAAGATAATGAACACATTTATTATCCCCCAAAGCTTCCTTATGTCTGTTGTTAATCCCTTTGTTCCCTCCCCATTCCTAAGCAACTATAGATTAATTTGCATTCTCAAGAATTTTATGTAAATGGAATCATGTGTATTCTTTTTTGTCTGGCTTCTTTAATTCAATATAATTATTTTGAGATTAATCTCTGTTTTTTTGGCTATTAGTAGTTCATTTATGCTGAGTAGTATTCCATCATGTGAGTAAACCAGTTTGTTTATCCATTTACCTATTAATGGGTATTTGGGTCGGTTCCAGGTTTCAAGGCTTTGCATTGGTTTCATTTCCTTGAGGTAAATACTTAGGTGTTGAATGGCTGGGTCATATTTTAGGCGTATGTTTAATTTCTAAAGAAACTGTCAAATTATTTTCCAAAATGGTCTTATATTCTCACCAGCGGTGTATAAGAGTACAGTTTCTCCATATCCGCACCAGCACTTATTATCTGTCTTTGATCATAGCCATCCTAGAAGGTAAAAAGTGGAATCTTATTATGGTTTGGATTTGCATTTCCCTAATGACTAATGATGCTGAGCACCTTTTCATGTGCTTACTTGTCACTCATGTGTTATCTTTAGTGAAGTGCCTGTTCAAATATTTTGCCCAGTTTCAGTTGGGTTGTTAGTTTTCTTATTATTGAGTTTTGAGAGTTACGTATATATTCTGAATTAAAGTATTTAATTATAAATGCGCTTTGCAAATATTTTCTCCCATTTTGTGCCTTGTCATTTTATTTTCTTAACAGTGTCTTTCAAAGAACAGAGTTTTTAATTTTCATGAAATCTGATTTGCCATTTTTAATTTAATTTTATTTAATTATAATTTATTTGAATTCAAATTTAAATAGCCACGTGTATCTAGCGGGTACTGTATTGGACAGCACAGGTTGAGAGGAAGAGATAAAAACAATAATAATTTAAAAATAAGCAGTGGTAATTATTACTAAAGAAACAAACATGACACTGATTTAGATAAATGTAGATATAGAGCGAGACCACTCTGGCATTAGGGTGTTCAGGGAAGGCTTCTTGTAAGTGATGCTTAACTCTTTTATGGGTGAAAAAGAGCATACTATAAAAAGATTCCAAGAGCTGGAAGCAATTGTTCAAAGGTCCTAAGGTAGGAAAGAGCATTATGTGTTTGAGGAGCTAGTTTGTAGATGATGTATAAGGAGTCAGTCTCTTTATTTTACTGCCACATTTATTATTTAACCTCAAACAGAATTACCTAGTTGGTTCATCCACCTTTACTTACTAGTCAGATGATTAACTATTTCCAAAATCAAATATTTTTTCATCACTGAGGCTCTTCAAAAGAGTACACAATAGATTTGTATATTAATATCTAAAAATGCAGCTCTAAAATATAATAACAGCATGTAGATCATTCATTCTGGATAGAGTTTTGGATAATTCTTCTGGATAATGCATCCTTGAGGATTTCCACATTTGAAAAGAAACATTTTATAAAATAAAATAGAAGCACATATTAGAATAATTTCAGTTCGGGATAATTTGTGTCATACTCAACCACCCTACCCTTTGGTTTCATGTACCAATTGAAAACTAGATAAAATGGGTGTGATGATAGGGAAGAGAGACAGACAGAAAAGTAAATTAAAGCAAAGGATTTTAAAATAGCGCCAACATTTTTAAGTGTGGCAGCTGCTGTTGTACACTTCATCCTGTCTTTTTTGTCTACATTCTCTGGGTCCAAATCTATTTATAGCAGATCATGGTAGAGCACCCGCAAGACCTGACTTTGGCCATGTGGGTATCTTGTGCTGAGGTTTGGATGAAACATCTTGGTGAGTAAGCTTTAGTTTTACTCTTTAATACAAGAAAAAGATTGTGCCCATGGTTAAACCAGTATCCTACTGAGTCTTTTTCTGGTGTTATTCACAAAGTAAATTACATAAAATCAGGCACATGAGATTGTTTGGGCTGAGAGGAGTCTGGAATTATTTAAAAATTAATTAGATTGATCAGAAATGGTCATTGGTGTGACCTCTGAACTTCTGACTGTACTGTGTTTCTTTGTAAAATGGGAGGAATAATCCACATCCTGTATATCGCACAAGGTTGGTTTTTATCGGTCAAAAGAAGTATATGAAAACACTTTCCAAAAAAGTGCAGAAGCCATTAGTATCTCTTATCAGGTGAAAGTTAAATGTAAAGCAATAAAAAAAGTTTTATTTATTTGAATTTAATACAAAAATATTTACATGCAAATAAGTGAATGCTATCTTTCTTATTCAACTCTGGCTACCATAACAAAATACCATAAACTGGGTAGTTTAAACAACAGACATTTATTTCTCACAGTTCTGGAGGCGGTGAAGTCCCATGACCTGGATGCCAGCTAATTTGTTTCCTGGTGAGAACCCTGTTTTTGACTTGCAGTTGATGATATTTTTGCTGTGGGGTGGGGGTGCGGGCAGAGGAGGGGAGAGAGATGGAGATATGAGAAGAGCTAGATGGATATCTTTGGTCTTTTCTTATAAAGTCACTAATCTCCTCTAGAGGCGCCACTCTCGTGACTTCACCCAAACCTAATTACTTCCCAAAGACCGCACCTTCTAATACCATTATATTGGGTGTTAGAGCTTCAACCTATGAATTTTGAGGGTACATAAACTTTCAGTCCATGACACTGTCCTTCAAAGTAGTCATGTGTAAAGGTCATAAATATCAAATATTACAAGGTAGCAACTTGAGCAAAAAGATAAGGAGTTTACTGTTTCTAATTTATGGAATGGTAAAGGAAATTTTAAAAACCCCTTTAAGTGAATGCCTAACTATATATAATTTCATCACATCAATTATATGAGGTAGGTATTATTAACTTAAGTCTTACAGAGGAAGGAACTAAGCCCTGCCAAGGCTACAGGTAGTAAGCAGCAGAGCTGGAATTTGAACCCAGATCTTCCATCTCTATTTTTCTTTCCAACCAAACTATAGATATATTTACTATTTGTAATATAAGATGTAGGAAAGAGTAGATTTGAATTATATATAACCAGCTGAGAAAAGCACATTTGAGAAGTTTTTCTCCTGAGAAGTAATTTTATTCTTTGGGGAGCAGAGTCTCTACTCTCTCCATCTACATTGAATGTTATGTTCACAGGTGCCAGTGGGTAAATGTATTCATCGGGGTTCTCCGGAGAAACAGACCAGTAGAAGTTCCACTATCTGCCATCTGCAAGCTAGAGACTTGGAAAAGCCACCATATTTTCTTGAGGGCAAGAAAAGATGAGACATCCCAGCTCAACAGTGAGGGGTGAAGGGAAGGGGAGAATTCCTCCTTCCTCCACTTTTTGTTCAGAAAGGTCCTCAAGGGATTGAATGATGCCCATCCTCTTTGGAGAGGGCAATCTGCTGTACTGAATCCAGCAATTCAAATGCTAATCTCATTCAGAAATACCCTCACAGACAGACCTAGAAATAATGTTTAATCTGGGCAGCCCATGGCCAGTGAAACTGACACATAAATATTAGTTAATATTAGTTAATATTAACAATAGTGACAATGATATAATCACTAGTCTAATTACTTTGGAAATTTTTTATTTTTATGCCTTGGTATCTGTCATTTTCAGATGTTTTATGTAAGGCACTTCTATTTCAGGAGCCCTTCAGCCAGGCCTGCTTTCCACACTGATATCTCAGTCTTGCTTTCTGTTGGAAAGCATGGCATATTCTCCAAACTCATAAAACTATATTTGAAAGTTATGTGTGAGTACACTGAATCCTAGGCATCAGATGATTCCACCATGGAAAATCATGTGTATGGGAAGCCCAGCTGAAAATTTCTCAATTCAGTAAACATTTTATATCATGAATCTTGAGTGTAGGAAAAAACTCTTGCTTCCATAGTTAATTTTACTTAAAATGTGAACACAATAGTGCATTTTAACCTAGCAAAAGCAAAATTAAGTTTTTTGTAACTCTATTGTATTTTTTATAAAATGAAAGTTAAAGGCAGTCATTTATTTCTCCACATTTGTGTAAAGTGTAATTATTAATTTTGAATGTTGAGCCCTCCAAATTAAAATAGAAAGTTGTAGCTTACAGACTGAAAATTCACCAGTCCCAGATACCTAAATAGTGCAGTTGTTGCTTTTGGTTGAAGTGAAGATTGTTGTGATTTCAACATTCTTCCAGGTTATGATTTGGTGAAAAGTCTGCAGGGCAAAAAGTGGAACATGGTCAATAGACTGAGAGAAGTGAGACAACTGATAGTACCTGCAGAAAATGAAACTTCCAACCTCAATAATTTAGGTGTCTGAATGCTTTCACAGTGCTTATTCTGCCATCCAGGACTTGGTGGCTGTTCTTTTCAAAGTAAAGATATCTTGTGCCTTATAGGACTACATACAGCTTAACAAAAATATGTGATTATAAAGCTTGCCTTCCTAGAAGGTATTAGTAACTGAAAATATATGAGATTTCAATTTAAAGTGCCACCAACACATGTTATAAATTATATACACCCCTGTGTGTACATACACTTGTATACACAGTGCTTTGAGGAAATATATGTACATCTTGTGATTTGAGAGAGTTTCGTGACTCATATCCCTCATGTCTCCAGAGCATTTAGCAAAAACGTTTGTTGTGGACTGAATGTTTATGTTCCCTGCAAACTTATATGTTGAAGCCCTAATCCTCAGCATGATAATAGTTGGAGATGGGGCGTTTGGGAGATGATTAGGTTAAAAGAGTGAAAGTGGTCGTGAGGGCAGAACCCTCATGATGGTATTAGTGCCTTTCTAAGAGACCACAGAGCTTTCTCTCTCTTTTTCTCTCTGTCCTGCATGTGAGGATACCGCAAGAAGTCACCTGTCTACAAATCAAGAAGGAGGCCCTCCCTCACCAAGAACCCAATCTGCTGGCACCTTGACCTTGGACTTCCCAGTCTCAGAACTGTGAGAAATAAGGGTTTGTTGTTTAAACCGCCCAGCCTGTGTTATTTTGTTATAGCCGCCTGAGCTGACTGATTACCTCTAAAATAAACTTTCATTGAGCGAAAAGTTTGCTCTCCTATTCTTTCTGTTGCTGTCTCAAGTGTTCTAGATCACTGGGGCTCTACAGGTCCAGATGTGTGCAGAGAGCCTGCAGGGTGGATGCTCAATTTGGCAATGGCAACTGCAACAGTTTCTGAAGCAACCTAGGATGGGGGTGATGTTTAGCTTTTCTTTACTCACGGAAGACTTAGCTACAATGTGGGAGTCCGGAAAGGGAGTAGAGGAAACTGCCTTCTGTCAGCTACCAATAACGGAGCTTGTAGGTAACACAGCCCAGTTTATTTTATAACTTTGTTTCAGTCTGATTTTCTTCATCTGGGACAAGTTTAGATTAGAACTATCCATCTGACAGCAGAAATAGCCCTATCACGTTGTATGTCAGTGCTGTGCTTAGCAGCCTTGACCTAATTTTGACAGACAGCTGTCACATGGCACAACTGAAAGGTAAAACCTGTTTTTGGATGTCTGGTCACTAGTATGTGGACTCTGAAAAAGGAACATGCCCACATCAACTCATATTACAAAGATCTGAAAAACCCAGCTGCCCTGTGGCCTTCTGCTTTCCCTGTTTACCTGGGTCCTAATTCACACCTAGGAGGGTGTCTACGTTTCCTCCTCTACCCCCACATTCACCTTCTGGAACCTCAGCTTCAGCAGCAGCCATTACTAGATTACACTCTGTCTGAATTTGGATACACCTGGGCCTCTTTTTTATTCTCATTTGATATGCTCTGTTTTTTACCATGATGGTTTCTGGATTTGACCACCATACTCCTCTGCTCTGCATGAGGAGAGTGAGAGGCTGTCATAAGAGATTCCCAGTCATTACAGATGTGTCTGATACATTCAACCCCTTAAGCTTCAGGCAGACGCATAGTGCTGGGGCAGCCAGAGAGCCCCTTTGTTTATTATAGTGTGTCAGGGATGTATAAACAATGTCACTCTGTATGGGCCATGATGTGAGAAATGTAGTGAAGCCCTGGCCCTGGAAGGGTTATGGGGGAGAAAGGACTGGTGATTGACCTTGCCTGCTCCAGGGTGCTGCTGAAAGGGAGACCGGTGGCTTTGCCAAAGAAGCAAGTCCAGCCAATGTGAAGGCCTATAGTGATACTCCAGAAGGCTGCATGGTGCATGGGTGGGGCAGAGGCAGAGAAACAAAGAATAATATATAAAGGGAGTTCTATCGTAGTTATTTATGTACAGTACGCATGCACTCTAAAGCATTATATGTTACACTACCACGGTCAGAGGACTTTCCATGTCAGAGGACTTTCACGTATACATAATCTTTAGTCTTTATGGGAAGTTGGACAGTTATGTCATTTTGTTGCCAAGGAATGAAAGACCCCATTTCAAGGACTTGTGTCCAACTCCCCAAGCGGTTGGAATGGCGGTTGGCAGGAACACAAATCCCACAACTCTTTGCCCAAATGAAGTTGAAAGCTTTTCTATTAGATCTTGGCTCCAGAGAGTAAGTGGGTGATATGGTGTGGTGACAATACCAACAGCAATATTGGCAAGACACTTGCCTGGGCCTGGGGCCTGGGCCACCCGGGGAAGTGTGGGGTCTTTTGTGGAATATGGGACTGGACTCCTCCATGTAGGGTGCCAGGAGAAAGTTACAGAATCAAAACTCCCAGGGATTGAGAGTCATATTAAAGAAATGATAAAGGAAGGCTAAAGGAACAAGGAAATGAGGAGGAGAAGGAAGGGTAACTAGCCAAGCAAGTTAGTAACTGGCTAATTAGAGAAATCAAGGTTCCGAGGAGAAGGAAAGTGGAGTGGGGGAAGAGGGATGGGTCAGAGTGGCTCCAGAGAGGCCAAGTCCTCCGTGTGAAGGGACGGGAACCAGAAAGAGAGCATCAGGGAGCGTGACGGGGAGTTATATGAAAGTCCAACCCTGAGAGGGAGGGAGGGAGGAATTAGAAAGGAAGAAGTGATGCCCTGTTGGGTCAGGGCAGATGGGTGCCAGGACAAGGCTGATGAGAGCGAGACAGGGCAGAGAGAAATAAAGGGAAGAGGGCAGTCTTTACAATAGGAGGGTAACCCTTAGATAACACGCACCCAGGAAAGGCCTGAAATTCCTGTAATGTCAATAGTGGGTATCACAGTTCCTCTTTCACTGTTTCCTGAGGGTGGGGGTGGCGTGGGGACATTCCAGACTCCAGACAGAACCACAGACCTGGTGCTGGGCGTAACCCTGATTTCAAGCGAGTGGGTCCTCAGCCCTGTTAGCCCAGAGGATCTATCCTTGCTACCCATCCCGTTCCTCCTGTTTTGCCCATGATTGGCTGTTAAAGAAGTTCAGTCTGATGTCTCTGATTCCTCCTCTCCTAGTAGCGGGATGAGGAAGGGCCGATGTAGCTTCCCAGAACAGAGAGGTGGGTGATCAGCCCACAGGTCCCTCCATGGTCGCCATTTGTTACGAATGGGCAAAAGTCTCCTTTTCAAGGACCCCAAGCAGGGTTCTTTTCCCAAAAGTGAGCTTTAACCGTGTAAGCTTTTATTCTACGGCCAGAGAGTAAAGAAGCAGGAGCACAGCTCTCAGGTCAACTTCTCCTCCCTTAGCCGTCCACAAGTACCTGAAATGGGATAGTAGAAATGAAGGGGAGGTTTAGGTAAATAGGTAGGAGGAATATTCATGGGTTTTCCAGGGAAAGGGGCAGCTCTGTCTCCGAATCAGGGTTCTACCCTCTTTTTGTTGCTTTATGGCCATTGTCATGGCAGCTGTCAACTGTCATGGCACTCGTAGGTGTGTTATTTAGCAGGGAGATTATATTATAATGAGCTTTAAACTCTTTTGGAGGTCCTTTAGACAATCATGGTTTCCACTGGTTTCAGCTAGTCTTGACAAGTTCATAACTGCTGACCTTGGGCCTCCCTGTTTTCAGAGGTAAAGTTAGAGCAGGGGGGAGTTTCAGCCAGGCCTCTTAGACCTTCAGGCAGGCCCTGCAGTCCTGTTACAGGGTAACAGTTTTACAGAGAGGACTCTGAGAAGTTAAGTGATAAAACCAGAGTCCAGAATTTAGGTCTAATGTCTACTAGCCCTATTCTTCTACATTACATTGATTCTCTTGTTTATTATTTTTACTTCAAAGTGGTTGTCTCACAGAAAGAGGAAAGATAGCCAAAAGTAAAAAACAACAAAAAAAACACATTTCTTTCTTAACCTCAGAAAAGAACTTTTATTCCTTTACAGTACTTTGTTCTGTATTTTGTACTTTTACAGTACTTTGTTTTAATTAAATGCTCAGATTGATTCTGGATGGGATGATTATGAGTAAACAGAAAACCATACTCATCACAGACCAAACTGACAATAGTGAGAAGCTTCAACTCACCCAGTGGTTGAAACTGCAGTGGGTGGTCATGTAGCTGGAGCCTGCAGCTGGGGAAAACAGCCTTGAGCCACATCCCCCACCCAATCAGCAGCAATGAGCAGAAAGAACTATAATCACAGGATAGATAGCCAGGCCCAGGAAAAGTGTCTAAAGTTGAACATGCGCATTAGTTAAAAGAGCTTTCCTATAGTTAACTCTTCCTCATTATCATAATAAAAAACTCTCCCCTAGGTGGAGTTTTAAGATGCTAATGAGACATTCAATGCATGATGTAGCATGTAGGTACACTGCACAGGTGCAATGTAGGACCCGCCTCAACATTGGGTGGAACAAGGAAAGAGGAAGGGGTGGCCTCCAACCCCAAGAACCAAAACCACAGTGCCTCTAAGTCTCCGGGAGCTGTATCCATTGTGCCTCCTTGGTAAATCAAGCTTTCACTTTAATAAACCTCTCTCTGCAAAACTGTTTCGCCTACTCTCTTGATTTCTATCCTGAGAGGGGCATTCCCACCAGTAACAAAACCTTTTTGTGATAATAAGACCTAGAAGCGCAGGATGCAAGGTTAAGAATAACTTTCTTGTTCCCTTGCAGAGCCTGTGTCTTTGAGTTATGTCTCCACAAATAAATGCTGCCGGTGTGTAGGGAAATCAAGAAATTGATTCTTTTGTGGCAAAAGGATTAATAGTCAAATTTGATAAACCAATTTGTAAATGTGATTAAATATTTTTTCTAGACTTGAAACTTGAGTATTTAGAAGCTTTCCTCAAAGCCATTTTAATACTATGCTAATTTTAAATGTTTAAAAGTAACTTAAGCACATTTGACTTAAATTCAACTGAAATGCCTAAATTTTTTCTTCATAAAGTGATGGAAAAAAACATAGTATGAAAAATTGCAGTTCATCTGACTTAAATCTTTCATCCTGTTCCTTCCTTGTGATAGGCTTTATTTTCCTTTAATCTAAACTAAGAATAACCAGATTCAGAGTGATTTAGAGGTTCCAAAAATAGTACTGTATCTCTTGGTTGACATGAAGTTAAAATTCCAATGAGAGACTACATATAGATTTTTATGTAAACAGTATTTTCTGAGTTGCTGAAAATAGAACCAAAACTGTTTTCTGCATTTACCTGTTTATAACTTCATTTTCCTTCATAGGCACACTATTGCCTCCTTAAACTTTCAGATATAGTCAGTATTAATTCATTGACTTAACACACAGCCATTGACAATTTACTGTGTGGAAATACTGAGTAAGGCACTGGAAGAATAGGAGGAATGGTGGCAAACCACAATAGGCAGATGGGCTTGTCCCTCAGATCTCTGAGGAATTCAAATGGACAGCCACTCAAACATTTAGTACAAAAACATGTTGGACAAAAAGCAAATAAATAAGTTCCATTTTTATGTATTATACTTCAGATGATTATTATACAAATAAAGAAAATTATAGCTTCTGGTTATGAACCAGTTTTCTGGGATGGAGCCCACTGGTTTAGGAGTTTGGTAGATTGCTTTGTCTTTTCTTTTTAATAGCTCTATCAAGATGTAATTCTCATATAATACAGTTCATTCACTTAAAGTATACAATTCAATGGCTTTTAGTATATTCACAGAATTGTGCATCCATCACCACCGTCAATTTTAAAATATTTTCATCACCCCCAAAAGAATTACCACACCCTTTACTATCACATCCCAAGCCCCTCATCTCCCCATACCCCAGGCAAGTACTAATCTGCTTTAAGTTTCTATGGATTTGTTTATTCTGGATATTCCATATAAATGAAGTCATATAATATGTGGACCTTTGGGACTGACTTCTTTTAATTAGCATAACGTTTTCAAGATTCATGTTGCACATATCAGTATTTCTTTTATTACCAAGTACTATTTCATTTTATGTATATATCACATTTTGTTTATTCATTCATCAGTTAATGGACATTGGAATTATTTCCACTTTTTGAGTATTGTGAATAGTGCTGCTGTGAATATTCACGTTTTTGTGTACACACGTTTTCATTTCTCTTGTATGTACCTAAGACTAACTGCAGGATCTTAAAACTATTGTTTAGTCATTTGCACAACTTCCAGACTATTTTCCAAGTGATAGCACTATTTTAAAGTCCCACCAGCAATATATGAGTCCAATTCATCCACAGCCTCAGCAATTGCTATTTATCTATATTTTCTATTATAGTCATCCTGATTAGCATAAAGTGGTATTTCATGGTTTTGTTTTGCATTTCCCTGATGGCTAATAATGTTGACATCTCTTCATGTGCTTATTGGCTATTTGTATATCTGTGGAAAACTGTCTCTTCAGATTCTTTGCCCATTTTAAAATTCACTATTTGTCTTTATTGAATTGTAATAATTCTTTTATATAATCTATTGATAGATCCAAATCCCTTATGATTGGCAGAAATATTCTCCCATTTTGTGAGATTTCTTTTTACTTCTTAATAGTGTCCTTTGACGTACAGAAGTTTTTAATCTTGACAGTCATGTCCAATTTATATTGTTTTTTTTTCTTTTATGCTTCTGTGCTTTTGGTGTCATATCTAAAAACCATTGCCTAATCCAAGGTCACAAATATTTCTGCCTATGTTTTCTTCTAAAATTTTTATAGTTTTAGCTCTTACTTTTAGGTGTTTTATCCACTTTGAGTTGTTTTGTATGTAGTATGAGATAGGAGCCCAGCTTCATTGTTTTGCATGTAAGTATCCAGTTTTCCCAGCACCACTTGTTGGAGAGTAATTAACGTTATCATTAGACATCATGTAGCTCAAAGTGGCAGACATCAACACTATGTCAAGAAAATGTAGTTTGACGTGTACAAGAATGACTCTTAACATCCAGTTCCATAGTAAATGCTTATATTTCCTTAATGACAACATTCCAGCAGAGCCCCTTAAAAGTTTGTTTGTTTGTATGTTGTTTGTTTTCTGTATGTGCGTGTTTGGAAGCAGTGATGTGGATGTGGAGAATGAGTGGATTTTAAAATGCACATAAAACCTTCACTTATTGGATATATAGTTTGTGCCAGGTATTGTACTAGACTTTGGGAATGAAAGGATAGGCCTGCTACAGAGTAGCGTTTCAGTTAATAATTATTGAAGGATTGGAGATAGCTTGGAAAGAAGATATAGTCCCTACTTTCTAGAAAGGTGCAGAAAGATAAATGATATAATATGAAAGGCTATAACTGAAGCGTAATATGTGGAGCAAGCTAGGAACAGAGGGCACTGACTATATAGTTAATCCAATTGGTTAAAAGTGAGTAGAAGTGGAAAGCACCTTGAAGATTAGCTGATAATGTTGCTACAGTTTTCTGTTATTATTGAAATATAAGAGAAAAATTAACTATAGACATTTGTTTCTCATTTTCAATTATGACTTCTATTCATTTACTCTTTGGCAGAATAGGTTTCTTGCCTTTGATATTGAATATAGCTGCAGAGGAGACAGCTTAGAAAATCAAAGATCTAATTTCTCTCCAGTGTTCATGTTATACTCTCCTAATAAATGGCTGTTTAAAAAAAAACAATTTTTAAAATTTAATTACTATTTATTGCCTTTTACAATTTCTTCCAAACTCCTCTTCATCTTTCCCATTTGGGGGCAGAGGAATAAATAAATGCTACTTCATGTTTGTTTGTTTTTTAACTCATATGAATTCTTGTTTAGTTTTTTTGGGCACCATAAGACTAGGTAAATGGTACAATATCAAGAAAATCATTCCCAAAAGATTCATGCAGTTGAATTTCTTGTTTAATGTGTACTTTATCAATTTAGAAAAAATATTACCTTTTTAAAAATACTTAGTTTCAGAATGGTATCCAATATTTATGAGGTTCATTTAGATATGAATATCAAGCACTTGGACATTCTGAGAAAAATCACACTGTGGATTGTGATTTTTAAGCTAACAAAGAAAACTTACACTGTTTTAAACCTACTCTCTGTTTCCTGTGAGACAGAGAATCATAGTTTTCACTGTCACTGAACAACTGTGAAATCTGTGCTAATATAAGCATAGCCTCTACGTGTCCTGACAAGTTTGTACCATTATACATGTGTAAAGGAATCAATAGCCTCTTTCTATTTCCACGCATTGTATTTCACACAGGTGTTATAAACAAAAGAAAATCCAAGTCTTTATTGCCCAAGAACAGATTCATTGATAGATTCGTTAATTTGTTTTGAAGTTACCATTGCCCCTTTTTTTGCTATACTTTTGATCAAAAGAAAAAGATCTGTGTATTTTGAATGAATTAATACCTAAATCTATTTATTAAGTCCCCGTTATATTGGCTACTCTTAAGGATTACTACTTACAAGAGAAACGAATCCTGTTGAATTCTAAATGTGTGATGTATGTAAGGTTTATTTTCTTGTATATCCGGGGTGAGCCTTTGGTGGACACTTAACATGAGACTATCAGAAATGGAAGGTACTTAAGAAACTATGTGGTCCAAATTTTCTCATTTTCTAAATAAGGAAATAGAGACCCAGAAAAGTGACTGGATTGCCTTTGGTTGCATATCCCATTAGTGGCTGAGTAATTCTGAGTACAAACAATAGGATCTCAAATAAATATAGTATTCTGCCTGTGGTTTGATTGCATTCTCTTGAATATGAGTCCACTAGATGAGATAAATACACTTCATTTGACTCCTCATACATCTGACAATTTTATAACTAAGAAAACACAAACACAGTCTAATTACTGTGTATACAAATGATCCTCTACATTAAGTCCTCTACATTTTTATGAGGATGAAAAGCTATTTTAAAAGCACCTTTACAGAAGAAAATTTGTCACTCTTTGATTATCCATTTTCATGTTTAACAGCCTTCACTCTCAGAAATATTTCCTTATGTCAGAAATTTTCATATTTGGGTTCCATGAATCCCTAAGGAATCCGTAGTATGTGGGTTTATGAACACCTTCAAATTATGTGCATAATTTAGTTCACAGCTTTTGTAAATTTCTCAAAGAACCACTACCAAGATCAACCTGGATTCTCAGTCTGTAAGTTTGTCATGTTTCTTTTTGCCTTATCTTCCTTGGAAGACACTTGCTATCCTCTATATTATAACTCTCTATTAATTTGGAGATTATTACTGTTTCCAAATGACGAATTTCAGATCAGTTTAACTTTTCTCATAGGCTCTTTTCTCCACATATTAAATTATTTATATGGCTGTCTTTTGAACCCTTTCCAAATTCTTTGTAAACCTGAAAACATAAGAGCTCAGAATTAGAAATCATATAGTAATGAAGATCTAGTTGAGAAACTTGGATCTTCTGACACTGGTGTCAGAGGACTAGGGGCAGTAGAAGTAAGACTACTGAGATATGTCCAGGAATGCCCCACCCACCCCCTCATGTAAGTTAGGCAGAAACTCTAGTCAAAAGAGAGGATAAGGGGCCCAGGGAAAGTTTAAAAGGATTGGGCACATTTCAAAGTTCAAAGCATACTAAATAGACCCTGAATGAAGGAAGTCGTCAGAATAGGGAGTAGGAATCAAGCCCAGACCTAAACGTGAAACAGATCCCACAGAAAATCAGCATATGATCAAACTGCCACCATTCTTAGTAAAATCAATCCAATCTTCCAGTATTGGGACTCATCACATGGGGATTGGCTGCTGGACCTTGCCATACAATTGCTTGTCTCCCAGATATACCTTCTCCTGCAACCTCTGCTGTCACACTAGCTCCCCAATGTTAGATTCCTCAGTTATGTTCCCAAGAGGTGTGACGAATAGAAACAGTAGGATGGGGTTTACACGCTATGATATATAAAGTATGTTATCAAAATCACTGGGGTTGGGAGCGACTACAGACAATTCTGGGACTCTGATGAAAACTGTGGTTCTCTCCTGAAGGAAGGCAGGCACCAAATATATATCATTTAAATATTTTTTATACAATTTAACCTGCTCTGAAACTGATTCATGGTTAATAACTCCCGATTGAGAAATGCGGTATCTATATTTCTTATCTATTTGTTTCCTGCCCTTTATTTTATATAATTGTTTCAGTTGCTATCTGAGCTATCTATCTGTGCTAAGGAATTTTAGGCATGTAGTTTCTAAATGTACGCCTAAAGATTAATGGGGAAAACAGCAACATGAAGCCATAGCACTGGTGACAATAGTAATTTGGGAGGGATCCTTAATGGGCATGGTGAATTTTGGGGGGTAAGAACTGTGCCAAAGAAGTCCAGCAACCCCTTCTCACTGGGTGATTGATTCTACCTCTGTTCCTACACTAGGGTCTAGGTTTTATTTTATTAGCAAAGAAACAGTTCCTTTATGAATCATGCAATGAAACACTGATACTGAGCCAGTTAGTTTTCAGTGGTTCCTCTTACAGCAGCTTCCAGCTCCCAAGCATGGCTGGCTTAGGCCCGCAGGCAGTGGGTGAGACCTTTTCTTAGAGTAATGTGAGAGAAGGAAAAATGGCTTTGGTGAGATAGTCTGAACTTCATTCACAGCTGTTTGTGGCTATACAGAGGATGCCAAAAAAATGTATACACATTTTAAAAAAGGAAACCTGTATTACAGTTGTAATAATATATGCCTATAACAAAAGATGAATGCAAGTCACGTTTGACTTCTGCAATTACAAGAGGTGCTCGAAGTGGCTACCATCAGTGTCCAGACACTTCTGATTATGGCGAGCTACTGCTTGAGCAACGTTGACCAAAGTGTCCACTTGTATACATTTTTTGGCACCCCAGTGTTGCTAATTTTACTCATCCATATCCAGTGGCAGGCCTTCTGACTCTTATCTATAGGTGTTAAATATATAAGATTGAATTTAGAGAGTAATTATCTGGATAATTCAAGTTGAATAAAACCTCATTTACCACAAATTTTAAGCCCTCTGAAACAGAGTACCTGAATTATCCAGTTAATTCTATATTTATATACCACTTAAAAAAGAAAAAAAAATTTTCTTTTTAAATTATAGCAAAAAAAGTCTGTTTGAAGAAAGAATTCCCAAATGTATAAATATTTAAATTTAAAGGTCTAATAAGTGTATAACAATCCAGTCTCCACCTTTTGCTTTAACTGTTTTTTTTTTCTCCCTTTACTTGATCTCTTCAAATCCTGTCTTTTTTGAAGCCCAGTTTGCAGCAGCCTACCCTGAGATAATATTTTGGAGTATAAATGAGATAATCCAGGCTTGCCTTTAGCACAGGGCCTGGAACATAATAAACAATATGTATGTTAGCTGCAAAGGATGATAATGGTTATGATAATGCTTTTCTCAAATACTGTGGTCAATATTTAACCTCCTTATTCTCTGACCATAAAAATGCTTACTGCCTAGACTGCTTTTTGACACTTAGTATCCTAGTTTAGATGTTATTTTATCTCCTAATGAGATTGTAAATTCCTTCATACACAATATAAAACATACTGAACTGGATTGAAAATTGTCATTTACTTTCTTTACAAGCCATGTGGTCTTCATTTGGATTATTTTTTCAACAGAAAATGAAAACACTAGCAGAAAGGAGGAGGAGTGCTCCATCTCTAATTCTGGATAAAGCACTACAAAAACGGCCTAGTACCAAGTAAGTGAAAAGCTTTGTATGCGTTACATTTTTTTTATGTGTGCAGTTGTTTGTTTGTTTTTTTTCATTTGTTATCAGCACCAGAACTCTGTTTAATAATAGAAAATATGACTTCTGTCCTGTAGTTATTTAAAAAGGCTTATTCTTTTTGTGAATCAGAAAGCCTTTTACAGCTGGTATGTAGGATCAATTGTTTTAAAACTGATTCAAAAGTGGATCACATCACATAGTACACAAAAATGAAAAATGTAGGTTCCATGTACTGTTAAAATTTATTTATAAAAACAATTAAAAATCAAAACACTAAAATATGAGTTATTTCAACCATCGTACATGTATAGTGATGCACAAACCATTGCCTATTTTTTTATCATGAGGTGATTCCCATGCATGGGTATAAGGCAAATTTTTACCAGTTTTAGATGTGAAGAAAGATAACCAGATTGAGATTATTAAAAAGTGGAGTGTGGACTTCTTTTAGGCATTATTGGTTAAATTAATTAGTGAAATTTGAAATGGAAAAATAAGCTAAATATCTATAGAAATGGCCATTTCACCTGTTGAGGCTGAATACAATTTCAGTGGACATTTTAAGAAAAACTATTATAATGTGTAGAAATTGAACCTGTATTCAATCATTAATTTATTCAATAATTTTTAAATGGCATTTTAACTCAGAGGTGTTTTTATGTTCAAAGGAATACTATGATGATTTTCTCTTAATTTGTGAATCCTTTTATGTAAGGAAAAGTGTTTCTTTACATAAATAAACATGGTAAACCTTTATTTAAAGTGAGGTTATATCTGATATTTCTATGAATGATGTACTAACTTAACATAAAATCTATATGGAGGCATGACATTTTTTTCAATTCCAGAATAAATTATATAGCTAAATCCCAGTTAGTTAAACTTTGAAAATACTTAGGTCATTCTCAGTCCTCAGCAAGTTCTTAGACTTAGGCAGCCCCCTACCTGCCCTGCAAAAGACACTCATTTTAGTCATTGGGTTGTTCAGGAAATATAAATTACTTTTAATTAGAAATATATCATGACAAGTAAATAATACAGTAATACATTTCAGGCCCATATATATAAATGATTTTTGGATTATTTGCATTAGTGTATCTTTGCATTAGTGTAGATAAAAGAGAATGTTATATCTTCACAGTTTGACCTTGATTACCCTGAAAACTTAGGAGAAAGTATTTTTAGAGGAGGTAGAGAGGAGACAGAATTATCAGTAAATCTGTCTTTAATTCTACTACGTATGTAAAAATAACTATTAATACTTTTTATTAAACCATTTTAGGTAAAATTTCTTATTGGAAGCTTCTGGAATGGATGCATGCTAGGCTTTTCAGCTAAAAGTAGCCTTTATATCAGAGAAGCTTTAGCCTGAGATCAGAGGCAATAGTGGCCCACCTACTACCTAACCCAGGGCAAGAATCTATAACAGTAGGATTGTAGATAATGAAAGCTCATAGACCAATGGTTCTCAACAAGGAGGTATTAACCTCTATGCGGCATTCTGGAATTTGTGGAACATTTGAGTTTGTCTTGATTTAGTGGGCAGTGGCCAAAGATGCTAGGTATCATGTAATGCACAGCATATCCTACATCACAAAGAATTGTGTGATTCCCACATACTTTATGAATGTCCCATATATGGCATATTTGTGAAGGGGAGAAATCTTATATAATTATCTAAGCCTGTAACTTAACTCTATTTTATATATAAATACAAAGTGTTTCTATATATTTTTATAT
Source organism: Hipposideros armiger (assembly GCF_001890085.2). Classification (NCBI taxonomy): domain Eukaryota; kingdom Metazoa; phylum Chordata; class Mammalia; order Chiroptera; family Hipposideridae; genus Hipposideros; species Hipposideros armiger. The sequence goes on along the minus strand of NW_017731554.1, from coordinate 1,372,806 downwards.
AGTTTTTAAAAACACTAAATTTTCCAGAAATGCAGCTACCTTGCCTATCGAGATAATTGTACTTTGTATTGTTTGGAATCATTTCAGAAAATCACTTGACTTTACTTCATTTTCCTGTACTTGTTGCATGGAATGGTTTCTTATCATCCTACTTCTCTTAAATTTAAATATGTTAATTATAATGAGGTATAAGCATATGACTACTTCATTATCTTTTAGTATAGTCATGCCTGAGCATATACATATTGAAATACATAATTTATTATTAATTACTTTCATTTCATTTTCTTTCATATTACTGTTAGGGTATTTTATTGATACTTTTGAAATTCTGTTAAATATTTGTGAATTTTATTTCAGGATAGAAAAGGAGAAATTGAAATAAATGTATATGCAGACTTTTATATAACAAAGGGGAATTAGGTCTAATAGGCTTGAGAGCAACTGATGTAGATGAAACGCCAGGTTAGAAAAAATGCTAACACTTACTGAGTTACTGAGATTATTTTGAGTTAGAGAACCAGTATAATAATACACAGCCATCTCCTGCCCCACTCCTGACTCCCATCACCTCTGCAGTAATTGGTGCTTATATTAGAGCCAGTACCCCAAATTCCTGCCTCAGAAATATGGTGGGTTTTGTGTCAAAATAACCACAGGAAAAAAAAAGTTGAAGTTGTATATGTTCTAATCTTCAGTTTATTTCCTATGAGTTTCTCTAGGTCAGTAATATAATGCTTAGTCCTGGGGAACAGAACCTTTACCTATCTTACGAAATAATGCTTTTACTCTGTGTGGTGTTGGTGGTTAATGTATACTACGTCCCTCCCCCCGCCAGAAAAAAACTGTTGAGTGTTAAATGTGTACAAAGTATTTGCAAGTAATGTAATCCCAGGATTGGAAAGAGCCTTAAAGGTCATCTAGTCTGGTGGTTTCCAAACCTTTCTAAATCAGTATTCTGCACTGGGACCCAGGCATCTGCATATATTTCAAAAACTCTTCATGGTTGATTCTGATAAACTCTTGATGGAGACCACTGTGGCAAGCTACAAAAGAAGCTATTCTTAAAAGAATGTTTTTAAAAAGAACACTGAAACAGGATTTCAAACAGTATAGAATCGTAATACATATTTCTTATAAAACAAACAAAGTGGACATTATAAAACACAAAGCAAAGCCCCCACCCCATCCCAGGGGTAACCAGTTATTAATTATTTGCATGTCCTTCCTAAACCCTTGTCTATGCAAATGTGATTAGAATTTTTATTTGCTTTCCCTAATGTTTAAATTTTCACTTTAACATAGATATTAGTTGTTTCCAGTTGGAAGTCTTTTTAAAATTAGAGATCAAATCCTACTATAACAGTCATTCAAGAAAATATTAGAATTTTGTCCATCTTTATATATGTTCCTGAAAAGTTACATAAATCAGATTTTTATTATTAATGAACTTGCTATTTTAAAGAAACCCTATAGTGAATTGTTTTATAAAGAGCTTTTTCCAAAGTTGTTAAAAATACGTAACTTCAAATTTTCATAATTAGAATTTTGCTTTTCTATCCGTTATTTCTAGGAAACATGAAAATTTCTAAAGTCCAAGCTGATACCACACATATTTCAAGTTGAATGTTATACTGTACAACAAAATTCTAGTATCTAAAAAGAATTTTATATTACATGTACTATTCATGGAAAGTAATCTATAAATGGTTCATGTACAGTGTGGGAGCAGGCAGCAAAGAAATAGTGTTTTTCATTTATTAGCATTGCATATTTCTTGAATAAAAACAGAGTCATCATAGCATTTCATATATCTTGAATTACACCCATATTGATTTTGGCTTTGCAGTAGAACTTTACTATTTCCACTATTGTCCCCTATGTAAAGTGCTATGTAGTAATTAATGACTTTTAGATAATAAAGCCTTTGTCCAACGTTTAGCAAACATTCATGAAGAATTTAAAAGAATGCTTTCATTTAACAACTGTGTTGCACCTCAGTTTTTATTGAATTTAATGAACAAGAGCTAGGTTTAAAAGAGGAGGAAAGAGTTAGGTTAACTGGTGAGTTAACTGTGTTTATGTGTTAATTAAATGCAGTATTCTTTGATCAACCCATAGAATATATAAGGAGAGGCAGTTTAGAGATTTTAGCATTTTGTTGTATATGGACACTCTTCAGACCAGCTGGAGGTGATTTCTCGTAAGTAATTATTATATTTCCTAGTATAGCAGGTGACAGACATCTTTCACACTAAGAAGGTTAGTGGTTTCCCTACATGGCTGAACTCAACTGTTTTAACTCTCAAACACTATGGTGTTCAGTTCTGTTTAAGGACGACCTCACCTTATGTCATACGAGTAGTCATCCTCATGGTAAGACTCTGGGCACCTTTGTCAAGGGGCTAAGTTTTCTTAAAAGTAAAAGGAGAGTGTTGAACTTATCTGTTAAAACCCTGCAACTTCTAGTTCTGTGGCTATATAATTATGATTTGTTGAAATTCAACAAATCAAAAGACTTCCCTACATATACTCTGAATTCTTTTTTTTTTTATGCTTCCTCGGGTTTTTGGGGGTTTTTTAAATTAGTTTCAGGTGTGCAAAACAATGTAATAGTTAGACATTTTGCCCCTCACAAAGTGATAACCCCCTCCTCCAATCTGTTAGCCCTCTAACATCATATATAACATCATAAATAACAGTATATAACTGTTACAATTCCAATGATTGTTCCCTATGCTGTACTCCACATCCCGTGACTATATACCATATTTCCTCAAAAACAAGACCGGGTCTTACATTAATTTTTGCTCCAAAAGATGCATTAGAGCTTATTTTCAGGGGATGTCTTATTTTTTCATGTACAATAATCTACATTTATTCATTTATTCATATACAAAAATCTACCTTTATTCAAATACAGTCATGTCATCTTCTTCTGGAACATTGTCATAACTCTCCAAACCCTGAATTCTGGCCTGAATTTCTTACTACTCTATTTCCTGTAGAACCATTGGCCCCAATCTCTCATATCCAGCAATAGAGCTCTCCTTAAATAAGTGCTTCTTGTCCTTGTAGCCTGCTCACAGTGCATTGGCAACACAGCTGCCAGTGATTTTATCCCATGAGTTCTTTACCCTAGTCATGACCAAAATTGCAGCCCCCAAAATTCAGAAAATGTTTCTTTATTTCATATGAGTGCATTAAGTACATCCATTACAACACACGACGTATTGAATTGTGAAGATTCATATTAGACACAGCCACGTCCGTTCATTATCAAGTGAGCACGTTATTCGTGCGTTGTGTCTGTACTCCAATTGGTCATTCGGCAGTAAGTCTTGAGTTCATCTGTTTACACAGGCGTTTACCTCTTATCTTAAGGCGCCCGCTTGGTTATTTACAAATACTTACTTATAATGTGTGTTTATTTATTATTTATTCAGGTCTTTAGATTCCACATATAAGTGAGATCATGTGGTATTTGTTTTTCTCCATCTGACTTATTGGGTTGTCGGAAAAGTCATGACATATTTTTTCTGTTTTTCCTTGCAAAAATGTGTCATGACTTTTCCAACAACCCAATATTTTACACAGGATAATGTTCTCTAGGTGTATCCATATCACGACAAATGGTAAGATTTCATTCTTCTTTATGGCCAAGTAATACTCCATTGTATAAATGTACCACAGTTTCTTAATCCAGTCATCTACCGATGGGCATTTTGGTTGTTTCCATGCCTTGGCTATGTGCATAGTGCTGCAATAAACATAGTGATGCATATATTTTTAAGAATTAGCATTTTGGATTTCTCTGGATAGATACTTAAGAGTAAAATTGCTGGGTCATTAGGTAGTTCCATTTCCAGTTTTTTGAGATATCTTCATACTGATTTCCATAGTGGCTTCAGCAATCTGCAGTCCCACCAACAGTGCACCAGGGTTCCCTTTTCTCCACAGCCTCACCAGCACCTGTTTGTTGATTTATTTATGATAGCCATTCTGACCAGAGTGAGGTGGTATCTCATTGTGGTTTTTTATTTGCATTTCTCTAATGATTAGTGAAGTTGAACATTTTTTCAAATGCCTTTTTGCCATCTGTATATCCTCTTTAGAGAAATGTCTCTTCATGTCCTTTGCCTATTTTTAAATTGGGTTGTTTGTTTTTTTGGTGTTGAGTTAAATGAGTGTTTTATAAATTTTGGATATTAACCCCTTATCAGATGTATCATTGACAAATATCTTCTCTCATTTAGTAGGATACTTTTTTGTTTTATTGATGGTTTCCTTTGCTGTGAAAAAAACTTTTTAGTTTGATGTAATCCCATACATTTATTTTTTCTTTTACTTCCCTTTCCCGAGGGGTTATATCCATAAAAATATTACTCAGGTCAATGTCTGCAAATTACTGCCTATATTTTCTTCTATGAGTTTTATGGTTTCAGATCTTACATTTAAGTCTTTAATCCATTTTGAATTTGTTCTCGTTTATGGCATAGGGAGGTGGTCCAGCTTCACTTTTTTGCATGTGTTAGTCCAATTTTCCCAGCACCATTTATTGAATAAACTATCTTTACCCAATTGTACATTCTTGCTTCCATTTTCATAGATTAAATTCCATATAGGAATGAGTTTATTTCTGGGCTCTCTATTCTGATCCATTAATCTACATGTCTATTTTTATGCCAGTATCATGCTGTTTTGATTACTGTAGCCTTGTAGTATGATTTGATGTCAGGTAGCATGATATCTTCCACTTTGTTCTTATTTCTCAAGATTACCATGGCTATTCGAGGTCTTTTATGGTTCCATATAAGTTTTAGGATTATATGTTCTATTTCTGTGAAAAATGCCATTGGTAGTTAGATAGGAATTGCATTGAATCTATATATTGCCTTAGGTAGTATTTATATTTTAACAATATTAATTCTTCCTGTCCATGAACATGGTATGTGTTTTCATTGATTTGTATCTTCTTTGATTTCTCTCTTCAGTGTCTTATAATTTTCTGAGTACAGGTCTTTTACTTCTTTGGTTAAATTTATTTCTAAGTATTTTATTGTTTTTGAAGCAATTGTAGATGGGATTGTTTTCTTGATTTCTCCTCCTGATAGTTTATTATTGGTGTATACAAGTGCAACTGATTTCTGGATATTCATTTTGTATCCTGCTACTTTACTAAATTCATTTATCAGTTCTAAAAGTTTTTTGGTGGAGTCTTTGGGGTTCTCTATATATATAGTATCATGTCATCTGCATATAATGACAATTTTACTTTCTCCTTTCCAATTTGGATGCCTTTTATTTCTTTTTCTTGTCAGACTGCTGTAGCTAGAACTTCCAGCACTGTGTTGAATAACAGTGGTGAAAATGGGCAACTTTGTCTTGTTCTTGATCTTAAGGGGAAGGGTTCTAGCTTTTCTCCATTGAGTATGATGTTAGCTGTGGGTTTATGATATATGGCCTTTATTATATTGAGATATAATCCCTCTATTTCCACTTTGCTAAGAGTTTTCATCATAAATTGCTGCTAGATTTTGTCAAATGTTTTTTCTGCATCTATTGATATGACCATATGATTTTTTTATTTTTCGTTTTGTTAATGTGGTGTATCATGCTAATTGTTTTGTGGATATGGAATCAACCTTGCGTACTAGGAATGAATCCCACCTGGTCTTGGTGTATGATCTTTTTAATGTATTGCTGAATCTGGTTTGCTAATATTTTGTTGAGAATTTTTGCATGTATGTTCATTAGGGATATCGGCCTGTAGTTTTCTTTTTTATAGTGTCTTTTTCTAGTTTTAGAATCTGAATGCTAATCATTCCTGATTACTTGCAGTTTTCTAAACAAACTATACTCTCTAGCATTGGCTCCAATATCACTTCCTTCAGGAACTCCTCTAACCCTTCATAAATAGCATTCATGCTCCTATAGCACCTTATGTATCTTTTAATCATAGCACTCATCCCACTGCATTAGCATCACCATTTATGTCATGTTCCCTTTAATGTCCCCACCATTTATTAATAAAGTAATGTCTTGTACATAACTGGTGTTCAATTATTATTTGTTGGATGAATTAGTGAATGAGCAAATGACTTCATTTCCAAACCAAAATAGGAATTTAATAAGTTAGTACAGTAGTTTCTGACTTTCCTGCCCTCCGTTAAGTAGCCAGTGCATAGGAGACTTTCCTTTTTCATTGGCGTTATTTGTAGAATTCTGGCTAGGGCAAAAGGGAGATTTCTTTGAAGAAAATCATTCTGAGTTATCTGAGTTATCGTTAGGAAGCTATTTTATGTAGCAAAATACCACAAGAACTCATGTATGTGGTCTCGAAATACTATGTTGGCATTTTTGTGGTATTAATTGTTTACTTTGAGATAAATTCAAATCATACAAACTTCCTCTCCAGAAATTTGCTTGTTTTGATATGGTATTCAGCCCACCTTATAGAAGTTACACAAAAATATACCCATATTTCTTTAAAATTACAATATGTTAGCACTTTTAAGTTGGAATTCACCTGTCACCATCCTCACCTCCAAATTAGTTTATTGTGTCCATGCTGTTTGCACAAATTTGTGTTGGGTACTTTAAATATATGCTTTTTAAAAAAAATCTTTATTAAACTTATTGGGGTAACATTGGTTAGTAAAACTTTATAGGTTTCAAGTGTACAATTCAATAATACATCATCTATATATTGCATAGTATGTTCACCACCCAGAGTCAATTCTCCTTCCATCACCATACATTTGACACCCTTTACCCTCTTCTACCATCACCCCTACCCCCTTACCCTCTGGTAACCACTAAACTGTTGTCTGTGTCTATGTGTTTTTGCTTGTTTGGTATTACTTGGCTATAAGAAAAGATGAAATACTGCCATTTGCAACAACGTGGATGGATCTTGAGATTATCATGCTAAGCAAAGTAAGTCAGACAGAAAAAGTTGAGAATCACATGACTTCACTCATATGTGGGATATAAAACTGAAGGCAACAAATGAACAAGACAAACAAAATACATTCCTATTTATTGTTTGTTTGTTTATTTATTGGGTCATCGGGAAAGTCATGATGCATTTTTGCATTGAAAAACAGAAAAATATGTCATGACTTTCCCAACGACCCAATATTTATTTATTTATTTATTTATTTATTTATTCATTCATTCATTCATTCATTTATTTGTTTTTAGGCTTTCAGGGATCATTTCTATAGTTTGTTACATTCCTTTTTAAATCTCTGCTTACTGCTGCTGAGAGGAGAGAAAGACACTGTGAGGGAAGCATTGGTATATGGAAGAAAGTCTGGGCTTTGGCTGCATTCAAATGCTGGCTCTCCATCCTGGTTTTCTGTGTGGCCTTAGATAAATTACCCAGTCGCTGAGTCTCATTGTTTTTTCCTCTGTAAAATATGAATCTAATGCTTGCATTATAGAATATGAAATGAGAAAATAACTGAAAATGCTTAGAAGACTGACTTGTTAATAATTGCTTCTCCCCTTCCCTTAGACATATTTCATTTTTAAGCTTTAAACCTCCTGACTCATCCAGCAAAGTGAAGTTTGTTAATGAAAATCACCTTCTTTATCATCACAGCATTGTATAACTAGAAGCGACTTAGTGAGCCTGGCTCATTATATTGTGAAAATTGAGTCAAAGACTTGCCCTAAGTCACACAGTGGATTATAGCATTAGAGATGGGACTAGAAACCCAGGTCCCTGGTCTTGATGGAACATTCTTTGCATTACACAAACAAAAGTAGTATGATATAGTGTCTAAGAGCATGGATTCTGAAGTCAGATTGCCAAATGTGAATCTCAATACTGCCTCTTACTTGCTGTGTGATCTTGGGTTAAGTTTTTAAACCAGGGATAATAACAAAACTTACCTCATAAGGAAGACTAAGTGGGTCTTATATATGTAGAGTTCTTGACATAGCATATGGTACATAATCCATGCTATGTGTGTGAAAGCTATATGGGTGAAAGCTACTTATTATTATTACTAGTAATAGTAGCAGTAGTAACAACAGAAGTAAAAGTACACATTATCCTGGTGAGAGACTCTTCCCATAGCAGATATGAAATAAAAAAGATGAAAGATGTCATGTGAAAGCCAGCTATACTCTAATATTAAATTTATTTTAGCAAGACAATTATATTTCTAGGCCTGGCCTGAAGCAAGATTAGCTAAGAACATTTTGTATTTATTCTTTTTTTTTCAAGTATGATTTGCTCTTTAATGAGAACAACGTGTGTAAATGGCAGAATGCCACTGCTGAATTTATTCTTGATAGACCCTGACAAGTCTTGAGGTGTCCCTAGGCAGAAGTTCGAAGTATGCCTAGAATGATTCTGGGAAGTAAGAGCTTGAAACACGGGGG
>NW_017731554.1:1360067-1361909 GCF_001890085.2 Hipposideros armiger | reverse complement strand
CAGCTAAAGACACTCACAAAAGAGGACTTCCAGAACTGCTTCAAAAACTGGCAAGAATGATGGGATAAGTGTGTTTGAAGCGAGGGGGCGTATTTTGAGGGGGATTAATGGCAATGTGTCTTTTTCTGTAATTTTTTTAAAAATATTCACCGTATTATTTGATCTCACCTCATATAGCTCCTGGTATAAAGAGAACATGTAGAGAATGGATTCTAGTCCCTGCCCTATCACTCACTATATGATCCTGGTAGAGTCACCAGCCTTTCCGCCACTAGGACTCTTTCCTCTTCTGTTAGTGGTAGGGGGACAGGGAAGAGTGAAGTTGACTAAATTCTTTACTTCCCCCACCAGCCTCCAACTCTATAGTTTTGTTTCTTTATGGTAACCATAACTCAAGTCATGAGGAGAATGGAAAATGATATGAATAATCATTGCAAACCCTTTTATCACAATTGTTAAAACATCTCCAAAAGAGTATCGGTCATACTGCTGAGAAATAAGTATCCCATTTATCCTCTCAGTGCAGAGATCAAGCATTTGCTTATGTGTGTTATGTGGTCTGTTTATTGTCATAATATCATTTTGGTAGCCAGCCTCCACAGTAGCCCCAGTGAGTCCCACCTCTGGTATTCACACCTTTGTCTAATCCCTTCCCACATTTATCAGAATCGAACTGTGTCACCAATAGGGTATGGCACAAATGATGATGTATCACTTCCAAGTTTAGATGATGAAAGACTGAGCTTCCGTCTCAATTGCTTTCACACTCTGTCTCTCTGAACACTTACTCTGGGGGAAGCCATATCCTGAACAGCCTTATGGAGAGGAGCAGAAGGGGAGGAACCGAAGCCTCCAACCAACAGCCACATAAGTGAGCTTGGAAGTGGATCTTCCAACCCCAGCCAAGTCTTCAGAGATCGAAACCCCAGTGTGACTGCAACCTCAGAAAAGACCTGAACCAGATCCACCCAGCTAAGCCACTCTCTAGTTCCTGACCTCCGAAACTGTGTGAGATCAAGTTATTAAACTAGCTTTCTAGAATATTTCTCCCACGTATCATTTATGTATTCTTATAGCCAGAGGTAGAAAGATGGGAACAGATACGGTTCCCATTTATAAATGAAAACACTTATTCCCCAAGTCATGTAATTTCTTGGACAAGGGGCCAAATGACATTATTTCTTTAAACTGCTTTATTGAGATACAGTTCATACCATATAATTCACCCATCTAAAGTGTACAATTCACTGGTTTTTAGTGTATTCACAGAGTTGTGCAACCATCACCACAGTCTGAAAGCACTTTCATCCCTCCTAAAAAAACCTCCTTGGCCATTAACTGTCATTCCTCATTCTCTTCCGTATCCCTTCTTCTCCTATCTCCAGTTCTAAGCAGCCACTGATCTCATCTGTCTCTATACCTTTGCCTCTTCTGGACATTTTATATAAATCCAGTCATGCACTGTGTGGTCTTTTGTGACTGGCTTCTTTCAGTTTGCATAATGTTGTCAAGGTTCATCCACGTTGTACCTTGTATCAGTACTTTGTTATTTTTAATTGTCAAATAATATTCCATTATATGAATAGATAGACCACATTTTGTTTATTCACTCATCAGTTGATGGACATTTCGGTTACTTCCACCTTTTGGCTATTATGAATAATACTGCTGTGAACATTCATGTACAAGTTTTTGTGTGGACATATGTTTCATTTCTCTTGGATACGAGGTATAACAATTAAGTTCACGAACTTGTTGCAACGATGTTGCTAACCTTTTTTGATATCAGAGGGATTATTCATTATGAATTTGTACCAACTGGACAAACAGTTAACCAAGTTT
>NW_017731554.1:1350749-1357617 GCF_001890085.2 Hipposideros armiger | reverse complement strand
CAACTAGACTGAAGAACAAAAGGACAGCAACTTGTCTGTTCCCCTTCCCCCAATTCCCCAGTGCTGTTCCCATCCCCCAATTCCCCAATTAAAAAATCTTCCAAAAAAAAAATTTTAGTTTCTATTTCTGTCTTCTCAACCTTGTTTTCTCCCTTTGCCATTGGTAACTTTACAAAATTGAATTTTTATATAATCAGATGCGAATATATATATATAGATAGATATAGATATATAGATATAGATATAGATATATAGATATAGATATCTATATATATAGAAATGAATATATATATATAATCTCATGTGTATACATCCTCATTCTTAAACAATAATATACTATGTACTCTCCACCCAGTTTATTTACATTACAGTATGTCTGTATGATCACTTTGTACTAGTATATATATTTTTCTTACTTTTCTATAGCTTTTTGGTAATCCATTGTTTATATATAAGTACCATGGTTTATTCAGCCAGTCTCTTACTGATGAATGATTGATTACTTTGTTTTCACTCTTTTGCTATAAATGATACTTAAGTTAAAAAAAAACCTTGTGCTTATGAGAAGTGGGATTGCTATAGATAATTTTGGTAGACAGTGCCACATTTTTCCCTTTTTAAAGGTTGTACCATTTTTCATCCTCACTACTGATGCAGAAGAGTTCCTGTTTCTTCCACTGCCTCACTACCAAAGTATGTTAATATGATGTATCAGGGTAGTTTTATTTTAAATTTCTATTGGTGTGAAATAAAACTTATAATTTGAATTATATATTATACTAAATAAATCTAAACTAAATTTTAAAATATTAACTCTGCTATGAAAACATAATCAGAAATGCATGACATGAAAAACAAAAACTCATCAGGGCAATGCAGAAATATAAAATGTTCTTTACATAAAAATAAATGTTGAATTGTTGTTTTGACTATGCCAGTTTTTTAAAAAAGTGTGCTTTGGATGTGTGAATAAGAGTATAACTGAATTTTTTTTAAACTGACAATTTACACCCAGATAATATTTTCATATCATATTATAGTAAGAAGTAAAATTTTACTAAATTAGCAAAATAACTCATTGGTTTTAAAGGTCCTTTTTCAGTTAACTTCCAGATGTTTACTTCTTGTCCTCCTGCTGTTTCTTTCCCCACTGTGTCCCCCCCCACTTCCATTTTGATAAACATACAAGTTCTTCATTTAGTATATAAAAATGAGCTTATGGTTATAGTTGTGCACCTGGATGCTGAAATGGACTCATTCCTCCTGGACTTATCTGCTTTTTATGAAAAATAAAAGATGGAAACAGGAAAAGAATACAAAGGAATCAGTACCAACTTTTTATTTTTTAACCTCCAGCAAACATTGGACAGATGGGTTAACTTTTAAGTGGAACTACTGGTTCAGTAATGGTCCCCTAAATATTTGTTTTGGAATTGTGCAGAATTCTGAACTTAGTATCAACAATCTGTAAGGTATAAATCTGGATTCAGTTCTCATTGAGCTGAATTTTTTTTAATCTAATGACAATTAGAGATTATATGGGGGGCATTTAATTGTTTTCTAATATTTTAATTAAGAAAAATGTTAACTATAAGCAAAAGCTTATAGAATAGTACGTTGAATACTCATATGCCACTACATGTATTTTATCTATAACTGTTGACATTTGCCCTATTTGTTTCATCTGTATTCATCTAAATGTCTCTATATCTATTTGTTTCTGAACCATTTGAAATTAAATTGCAGACATAATGCTTTCAGCAAAATACTGCAGCATCAAATTCCTAAAAATAGAGCATTCTTTTATATGACAAAACCATTATCACACCTAAGAAAATTAAAATTTCCCTTAATGTCATCTAATGCATGTTTATATTCAAATTGTCCTAATAATCCATACATTTTTTAATAACTATCATTTTTAAACCAGGATTTAAACCAAATTACATTTGGTCATTATCTGTCTTTAGTCTCTTATAGTATAGAACAGTCTCTGCAACTCTTTTTAAATCCTTATTTATTAACTTTTTGAAGAGCCTGGTCCTAAATTCTGGATTTGTCTGGAGAAGAGCCAACATATTAGTTATCTATTTCTGTGTAACAAATTATCCCAAACTTAGAAGCTTATAACCACAAACATTTATTATTTCACACAATTTCTAAGAATGAGAATTCTAGAAGCAGTTTAGCTGGGTGGGTTTGGCTCATGAGGCTGCAATCAAGATGTCACTGGCATCTGATGGTTTGAGTAATGCTGGGGGATCCACTACCAATAACATCCACCCACAAGGGTATTGGCAGGAGGCCTTGGTTTTTTGCCATGTGGTCTCCCCCTAGGGCTGCTAGCAACATGGGAGCTAACTTTCCCCACGTTAAGCAATCCAAGAGAAAGACATACACAAGCACACACACACACAGACTGACCAAGATGAAAGCTAGAATGTTTTTTATAACCTCATCTTGAAAGTAACACACTGTTACTTCTGCGAAATTTTGTATAAGGACCAGCACTAATACAGTGTGGGAGGGGATGTAAGGGTATGAATACTAACAGGCAGATATGGCAAGCCAATCTAGAGGCCGACCACCATGGCCCACATTCCAGATTTGGCTGGTTCCTTTATGTTGTCATTTAACTTGCTCCTTTATTTCTCCAATATTTCCTATAACTGAAAGTTGTGTCTAACTACTTGATTATATTCAAGTAATCATTATGTAAATAAATACATAAATAAACCTGGAAAAAATAATTATGTGCAAGAATGCTTCATAGACGGTACAGTGTATTTCATATTGCATCACTCCAGGAGGTATATAACGTCAGGTTATCATACTTGGCTAAGGTGATCTGATATCCTTTTTCAAGGTATTGTTTTTCCCTTTGCAGTTAGAAAGTCATCTGTGAGTCAATACTTTGACATTTACCAGATATCCAATTCTTTGGGCAAGAATTTGAATTTTGTGTGATTTTTAATATCAGTAGCTAACTTTTTTGAGCATTTGTTATCTGCTAAGTGCTTTTAAATACATTTCTTTATTTTAACTTCCACAATGCTATGAGACAGACACATTTAATTATCCTCATTTATAGATAAGAAAATTTTAAGTTCCTAGCGTTTAAACATTAAGGTACACAACTAGTAAATAGCAAAGCAAGTATTTAAATTTAGGTATCTCTGACTCCAGAACCCATGTATGTTACTGATAGTACTGCACATAGAACTTTACGCACAGTATAGAAAGGAGGTCTCTTCAGAATACAGGGAGAAACTCAGGTGTACAAAGGGTAAGCGATTGAGGTTGATACCTATTTTTCAATTATGTGCATGACATTATAGGCAGAATTCCCTAGTTTAAAAGCAGAATTATACCTAAACTGTTCTAGGCAGATGAGAAGCTGTACTATTTTAATGATTTCTAGAGGCTACTGTACTACTCAAGAACTCATTTTTTGGCAAAAAAAAAAATTTATTTTTTTCTACTCTAGAAACAGAATTTTGTTATAAAGCTACATGTATCTGATGCATAGTTGCGGCTACAAGTATAAATAACATAAAGTTAAGACTAAGGCAAATATTTAAATGATTCCAGAGAGAGTTTTATTGGTGAGGGTGAGGGACTAGAAAGAGGAGGAAAGCAACGTGCCTCAGTAGAAAAGACAAGACAATCATTTACTCTTTAATAATGGCTACACCTCTAAAGCAGTGCTGACAAATAGTATTTTTTGCTATAATAAAAATGTTCTATCTGTGGCTAGAAACTACTATATTGAACTATGGAACTTTAAAGGATAATTACAAATTCAGTGGAATTTAAAGTTCCTTAATTGTTTCTCTTTATCACAGATATATATATTTCTTTTTTTATACTAGTAAGGAAACGTAAAATCTTAGAGATCGTGGAGTTTTAGAATTAGAAAGACTTTTCTAAAATAATTATATAGATCTTTACACCAGTCTTTTTTATTTTATGAATAAGGAGCCTAAGTGTGAGGTAGAGTAAATGCCTTAGATTACACAGCAAGGGAGTATTAGAACTGGGGCTAGGGCTAGGGCCCAGGTTTTTACTGCCCCTCTAGCCTCAATTTTTCTCTCATACCTGGCCTTAAAAGCAAGCGAGTGGATGGAAAGGAGGTCAGTGTAATCAAGCACAGAATATTCATAAAGAGAATAGCAAAAGTGCATATTTTCTAAGGCATTAAAAATAGGGACCTAGAAATGTGGGTAACTAACCTCTTTTAGTTCTGAGAGAAGTGACCTTTGGGAAAAGATCAGGATAAGTGTTCTTAGAGATTCTGTACCAGTGACTATCCACTCCACCTTGGTGTAGGAAATAAGACAGAGCTACTGTTGATGGGCTTGGATAAAATTGGCTCTGTGCTCCTAGGATCTAATGAAAATAATATGAAAAAATGCTGACCTGCCAACACTTTTCCCAATTTAAGCCTTGGGATTCAGACCCCCTCTTTTTTTTAAGGTTTTTATTAAAATAAAGTTAACATACAATATTATATTAGTTTCAGGTGTATATCACAGTTATTCAACAGTATCCACCTGGCACTATACATAGTTATTACCATATTGTTTTTTTTTGTTTTGTTTTGTTTTTAAAGATTTTTATTGGGGAATTGGGGGGATGGGAACAGTGCTGGGGAATTGGGGGAAGGGGAACAGACAAGTTGCTGTCGTTTTGTTCTTCAATNACACACACACACACACACACACACACACACACACACACACCCATGCCAATATTGTCCTATTCAGATAATCCCCTATTGTGTGCTACAAATTCCTCATCCTTCCATTTCCTTTTTTCTCTGTCACGTTAGCATCATAGTTTTAATATTAGTCTAAAGTAGATGATAACTTACCATACTTTCAAATGCAAGGAGAACATTGTGAGGATTGTAGTCAAATCTTTCATATCAGAATGAAAAACTACCTTTACCTGTGATAGTTTAGTATGAACTTTCCAGATATGGTAATTGGAATGAATTGAATGACCTTATAAATGCCACTCTTCACTGAGACTCTAAGATAGTTGTAGGTTAAGTTTGATATAATTTAAAGGAAAAGTCAACTGAAAAGAGAAGTTACTAGATTTTCTTTTGGAATTCTATAAACTCTCTGTGCCTAGATACAGTTTCTTGGTATAAGAATTTTAAATAAAAATTTGAATCTTAGAGAAATTTTTAAAAAATATTTTAAGACCTTCTTTAAGATTACAATAAACTACAGCTGATCTTTGAACAAATGGGTTTGAACTGCACGGGTCCACTTAATACATGGATTTTTTTTCAATAAATATACAGTTGGCCCTCTGTATCCCTGGGTTTCACATCCATGGTTTCAACCAACCACGGATCTGTATTTTCAATGCACAGTTGGGAGTTTGTGGATGTAGAAGGCCAACCAACTGTATGCGTTGTTCCTTGCCATTTTCTGTAAGGGACTTGAGCATCTGTGGCTTTTCATATCCTGGGCATCCTGGAACCAGTCCCCTTCTGATATGGAGAAATACTATAGTTAAGTTTTTGGGGAGTCAAAAGTTATACATGCATTTTTGACTCTGTCGGGGTCAGCAACTCTAACCCGAACATTGTTCAAGGGTTACCTGTACAAGTTATCTTAGAAAAACAAAATCTGTGCCAAACACTATTCATTATGCTGCCTTGCATTACATGCCAGTTGGCTCTACATAAGGCCTAACCTACAGTTTTAGGCAATGTGTACTGAGGTTTTAATTGATAGACCCATGGATGATTCAAGGTGTGATGAGAAAAACAGAGTAGAAATTTGATACGTGAAGACTGCTGATAGCCTGCAAGTTTTCCTTCTTTCCTTGCAAGGAACATTTTCCAAAGTTGTAAAATTCAGATGTAAAGGGAAAGACAGCAATTGCTTTATAAGGTGGCAAAGTTGGCAAATTTTTCCCAAAATGGAATTCATTGCTTTATTAAGCAAAAGTCTTTCCAGGCCCACATATCACTATTATTTTCAAACTGCTTTTCATATTCATTAAAAATGATCGAATACATCTGTTCCTGGTGTGGTGTGCTATTTTCTTATGATATGATTCTGGGAGGAAATCTTTAGAAGATTATATTAAGTCTCTCCACATTCTAGTGAGCTTTAACAGGGTCAAATTAATTTATTTTTGCACTTGCAGAACAGTACATCCATTTAATTTCTTCATTCCATCTATGGCCTAATTTGCTAATTACAGTTATGACTCAATTTTATCTTTCATTTTGGCACCAGGAAAGCACTACCTCATTAGTGGATGTTTATGCACCCTTCCTCACCACTCTCCTCACCACTCTCCACAGGGTTTGCAGGCTGTCCTAAGACATCCTTACTGTATTAGGCTACATACTCCTTTTCTGTACATCTTGAAAGGGGGCTTTCTCAGAGGAGCTTTTGAATTTCATGATTTACTTTCCTTCAGAACCCTGAAAAAAAGGACTTATGAGGGAAGCAGAAGAGTAATTGTTACTATTATTGAGGAGCCTTCATACTATTGTGGTTAAGAAAGTACTGACTCTAGAGCCATTCTTTCTGGGTTTGAGTCTGGCTCAGCTTCTTACCAGGTGTGAGAACTTTGGAAAATTCTTTAACCTCCTCAGGCCTCACTTTCCTCATCTGTAAAGTGGGGATAACCCATATTTAACGCTAACCCATATGTCGTCTGTATTCTGAGTTACTGCCATCGGTTCTCTGATGTACGAGGTGTGATCAAACAATACTGTGAATGTTTAAATAAAAAAAAATTATTACAGTAAAAGACACATTGTCATTTATCCCCCTCAAAATACTCCCCCTCACTTCGAACACACTTATCCCATCATTCTTGCCACTTCCTGAAG
>NW_017731554.1:1346352-1348834 GCF_001890085.2 Hipposideros armiger | reverse complement strand
TAACCTTTTTTGATATCAGAGGGATTATTCATTATGAATTTGTACCAACTGGACAAACAGTTAACCAAGTTTACTATTTGGAAGTGCTGAAAAGACTGTGTGAAAAAGTTAGACAGAAACAACCTGAGCTTTTCACCAATGATTCATGGCTCTTGCATCACGACAATGCACCAGCTCTCACAACACTGTCTGTGAAGGTGAGGGAGTTTTTAGCCAGTAAACAAAAACTGTATTGGAACACCCTCCCTCAGGTGAGTACCTTATCTGGCCCCAATTACTTTTTTCTTTGCCTGAAGATAAAGGAAATATCGAAAGGAAGACATTTTGATGACATTCAGGACATGAAGGGAAATACGATGACTGCTCTGATGGCCATTCCAGAAAAAGAGTTCCAGAATTGCTTTGAAGGGTAGATTAGCTGCTGGCATTGGTGCATAACTTCACAAGGGGAATATTTTGAAGGTGACCGTACTGATATTCAGCAATGAGGCCTGTAGCACTTTTTCTAGGATGAGGTTGCGAACTTAATTGTCCGACCTTGTATATACCTAGGAGTGAAATTGTTTGGTCATATGATAACTCTATGTTTTGCTTTTTGAGGAACTGCCAAACTATTTTCTAAGGCAGCTGCACCATTTTATATTCCCACCAGCAATGTCTAAGGATTCTAATTTCTCCGCATCCTTACCAACCCTTGGTATTTTCTGTCTTTTTTACTATAGCCATCTTAGTGACGGTGAAGGCATCTGGGACAATCTTAGGCCTCACCTCACTTGTTTCTGTTCCCTTAGGGATCACTGTTCTATGCTCCTGTTGTCCGATATCTAAAATATGATAATTGTTTCATATTTTTTCTTCATTTTTTTTGTAGTTTAAGTTATTCTAGCATGGTTGGAAACAGAAATCTTTATTTTAATTACTTTTGCTCTTTAGTGTTCCTTTCCTTTCACTAATTTTGGATTTTATATGTTCTTCTTTTCCCAACTTCTTAAAGGACTTTTCCATCTCATCTAGGTTGTCAAATTTATAATCATATAATTCTTTATAATATTCTTATTATCCTATTAACATCTATGGAATCTGTAATGATATTTCTTCTTGAATTTTGTTTTTCTTTTTTTTTTCTTGAATTTCTGATATTAGTAATTCTAATATTGGTGTATTGTGTAACAGTAATATTTGTGTCTTTTTTCTTTTATTCCTGATCAATCTAGCAGAGGTTTGACAATTTTTATTAGTATTCTCAAAAAAACAGCTTTTGATTTCATTAATTTGCCTTATTGCTTTTCTGCTTTCTATTTCAATATTTTCCACTTTGATCTTGATTATTACCTTTCTTCTGCTTATTTTGGGTTTAATTTGCTATTGTTTTTCTTAAGTTTCTTAAAGCCAAAATTGAGGTAATTATTTAAGATCTCTCTTTTCTAGTATAGGTATTGAATAACATAATGTGCTCCCTAATTGCTACTTCCGTGGCATCACATGAATTCTGATATGTAATGTTTTTCTGTTCAGTTGAAAACATTTTCTAATTTCTCTTTTAATTTCTTCTTTGTTTTATGGGTTGTTTAAAAGTGTGATTTTTAGTATGACAGGATGTTCTTGGTTCATCTCATGGATTTCTTGCCTCAGACCTGGAATCAGGTATTTCTCTAAGAGTATAATCTCTGGGTACTGGGGACATTCATTGCTACTATGTCGGTATTCATTTCTAGGTCTTTCCATGGATATCATAAGGAGAATATACCTCCTTCTTTAGAGACAAATATGCCATAACTTAATATAAATTGATTTCCAACTCAGATTCAGGACTATGGGTGTTTTATTTAACCTTCAGAACACTTAATACTACTACCACCAATATTGTTACTGAAAATAGTTTGATTTTTTTATAAGCAGTTATCTTTATTTTTATAGCATATCCCAGTAGTCATGTACCATCATCTTACTGTGTTTTTTTTTTTTTAAGTAACTTGGAATAGTTTTTCCCTATGTGGTTATTTGGCTAATTTGTTTTAATTTTATTTTTATAGTTTCATAAAATTTTATTGTATAAATGAAAACTAAAACTTTAAGGTTTATAGTTTATAATTTTGTAGTTTTATAGTTTTGTATAAAACCTATAAAATTTTTTATAGTTTTATAAAATTCTATAATTATATAAATATTTACATAGTTCAGTTCGATTTATTAAACCAAGATATAGCTAAAGAAATTTAGTTTTGCACCGGCCGAGTGGCACGTTGGTTAAGAGCTGACTTGGGACGCCAGGGGGCCCCGGTTCAGATCCCACATATGAGGGCCAGTGACACTGCCCTCTACAGCTAAGATGCTGAACAACAACTTAACCTGGAGCTAGGCTGCCATGAGTCGCCAGCCTCTGCTGGTAGGCTGCAGCCCCTGTTGCAGTAGGTTGCCATGGGCTACCATGGGTAGCCAAGCAGCCAGCGTGAGTGGCCAGCAGCGGCTGTCCAGAAGCCGG
>NW_017731554.1:1206860-1342096 GCF_001890085.2 Hipposideros armiger | reverse complement strand
CAGGGAGTGTAGCCTACGCCGTCGCCAGCGACTCACAGCAGCCCAGCTCCAGGTTGAGCTGTCGTTCAGCATCTTAGCTGTAGAGGGCAGTGTCACTGGCCCTCATATGTGGGATCCGAACCGGGGCCCTCTGGCATCCCAAGCTAGTTCTTTAACCAACGCACCACTCGGCCGGCCCTACCATATTGTTAATTATATTCCCTATGCTTTACTTTACATCCCCATGACTACTGTGTAACAACCAATTTGTACTTCTTAATCCCTTTCCCTTTTTCACCTACCCTCAGCCCTCCTCCCACCTGGCAACCATCAAAATGTTCTCTTTTTTGAGTTTGTTTCTGTTTCATTTATTTGTTTATTTTATTCTTTAGATTCCACTTATACATGAAATCATATGACATTTGTCTTTCACCGTCTGACTTACTGCACTCAGCACAATACCCTCTAGGTCCATCCATGTTGTCGCAGATAGCAAGATTTCATTCTTTTTTACGGCTGAGTAATATTCTGTTGTATATATGTACCACCTCTTCTTTATCCATTCATCCATTCAGAGACACCCAGATTGCCTTCATATCTTGACTTATGTAAATAATGCAGCAATGGACATATGGATGCACATGTCCCCTCGAGGTAACATTTTGGGTTTGTTTGGATTAAATACCCAGAAGTGGGATTATTAGGTCCTTCTTTGGGATTCAACCCCTTCCAAAAAACTGATGGGAGAACAATTTGTCCCTCTTTCTTTTCAGCCCTTGCCTTATCCTATTAGTATTTATTCACTTGTATCTCATTCTCATAGTTCTATCTATAAGCCAGTGATAGTGAGCTCTTCTAACACATACCTCAGGTAACTAGGAGGTAGACCACTCTGAAAACAAAAACCTCTGAGGGAGTGTTCCTCAGAATGTAGTTCTGGGACCAGGAGCATCAGCATCGCCTGGGAATATGTTAAAAAATACTGATTCTATAGCCCCACCACATATTGAATCAAAAATTCTAGGAGTAGGGCCCAGCATTCTGTTTTAACAAGTCCTCCATATGATTCAGATACAGGCTAAAATTTGAGAATCTCTGTTCTAGCGTTCTCTAGGTGAAGTCTTATTCTCGGAAGTGATTAAGCCACAGCCAGGTAGCATATCCCAGGGAATGAGATTCAGGTAATACAGTTAATCTTTAGCAACATGAGGAGAGCAATTTCCAGGCCTTTTCTGGATTACTAAATGTCTGGAAAGAGCTACTAGAGGCTCTGGAAGCCCAAGACAAAAACAAACAAACAATAAACAACTACAACCTAAATCTTAGATGTTGTAGGTGTGGCCAAACCTTAGTCCTCACTATAAAAATTGGGTCGTTGCTGAACAGTATCTTCATGTTTCACTATACTTGCATTATCTCTCTCTGCACACATTGTAACCTATCATTTCTTTAGGGGTCTGCCCCTAGATAAGAATGGTTTTTCAGCACATAGTCTTGTTTTATCTGCTTTCCCTCCTACATAGACACAGTGAAACAGATAAAATTAGTAGTTCTTCCTACGTGCCAGGCATAAATTATTACTTGCTGTTTCCAGTAGGAGGGACTCTCTAATGGGCTACTTTTAAATATGTATGCTAGTTTTTGTGCCAAGGAGGAGATAGGAACTGTACTATCTTAAAGAAGAAGAGAATTATACTCAGGCTGCAGGGAGGCAATTGTTTTTCTAAAGAGGCCCCCCTATACTTCTTAATATTTCTAGAAAAGTCCCAAATAACTACTACTGCAAAGGATGTGTGGTGCCTGTGCTCTGTGATGGAGAAGCACTGCTGCCAGCAGTACCAGCCATTACGTGTTGAGCACGGATCTGTACCTTAGGTGAATGATCTCATTTAGTCCTCATGACAACCCTGGGAGGTAAGCATTAATACTTCCATTTGACAGACTGGCAAAATGCATTTGAAAGTGCTTAGCCAACTGTCCAAAGTCACACAGTCTTGAAGTAGCAGACCAGGCTTCAAACTCAAGTCTATCTGACTCCAAAATTTATGCTCTTAATCCTCATCTCTTGGTACTCTCTCCCCACATCTTTAGCCCTAAACAATTCTATGGTTTATTTACCTCTCTTTCCCTTGAATATACTCCCCTTCTGTTTCTCCACTTAGAGAACTACTTTAAGACTCAATTCAACTTATGCCTTATGACACTTTTCCTGGTCAGATTTTTCTGTCTTCCCTTTCTAAGCTCCCCCACCTCCTCATGCTAAATCCCCATCAAGATTTTTCATTTAAACTGTTATATCTCTCTCACCACACATTGTAACATAATCATTTTTTTAGGAATCTATCTCAGTGGCCAAAGACTACCTCATAGCCAAATTTAGTTTTTTATTTTCCTTCCCCATAGCTCCAGCCTACATTTATATTTCCATTCCATGAGATTTTCAGAATCTTAGAAATTTAAAACTGGAATGATCTTAACAAAAAAAGAAGAAAAAGAAGAAGATGATGATTTAACTCCCATCTTCAAAGACCAATGGTTGAAAAAATATTCAATGGCTGATAACTGTTGCTTTCTTTAATAAAATAAGTCCTCAAAAGACCATCATTCCCATCATAACAATAAAGGCCATACAGTCTTCAAAATTTTAACTTTCTTGAATTGATTAGTGAACTGAGTTTATAAGAAAGTCAAGTGAACTAAATTCCAAAGAGTGACAACCCCTCTGAAAAGAGATTGGACACATAAATTGTGTCACATTTGGAAGAGCATAGGATGAAGATGTAGCCATCATCATAATGGGTGAGAAGAAACCTACTAAAAGTTTAATGTGTTTCTTAAAGAGCAAGTGTGGGCTAAAGCATCAGTTTAAAGTAACTGGGAGCCCCAGTTATTTTCTTCTTCATGGGCCTCTACTTGTTTTCTCAAAAGAAAGATTGGAGGTAAATCGGGAAATGGAAAAGAGCATACCTTAGTGGCACAGGGATGTAAAAGTTGATTGGTTTCCTCTATGAGAAAGGCATGAAACACTGCCTTCTTCCACAGAACCTTCTTTCATGTTAAGCAAAAGCCTTAAGCCACCAAGGAGGGACAACAGATTCTCTCATCCTCGGGGCCCAGATGAAGTTCCTTGCTTCCTGGAGAGGGGTAGAAGCAAAGCCCTCTTGGAGAAGAACATCTCTATCACCTACATGACTTCGGCAAATATCCACTGCTTCTGGATTCCGCACCAATACAAACCAGAGATCTGCTACCACTGAGGGAGAAGCCAGAAACTCTCATCTGCCCAAGAGCTGTCACGGATGTAAGGCAGAATTTAGCTGCCATGGGGATTGAGGAGGGGCAGGGATGTGAGAAGACCTTACCATAGTGGCCCAGGTGCACAGACTGCCAAAAATTGAGACTGACTGGGAAGACTGAGGATCTCACATGCCCCACCAAGAGCCTAATGCTGAGTACTCTAGTAGCCTATTGCTAGGGCAAGAGCAAGAGCTGGTGAGAGATACCCACCTTATTTCTCCTCCCTCCCCTACAGTGCAGGCATGCAGGGACTGATAAAAGCTGCAAGGAGAGCAAGGACAAGGAGAAAAACTCTCATATTCCAGGCATCACACTAAGCACAAGGCAACAGCTCATCACTAGAAGAATCTGTGGGACCCTCAGGTTAAAGATAACAGCAAAACCCAAGCCCATCTCAACAACGACTGAATTGACTCAACTTCTAATGGCCTAATACAAGAAGAGTCATGCTCACTTCCTTGAGGATACTATTGACCTCAGTGTCTATTGTTCTTCTATCACAATGTCCAGTAATCTGTCAAAAACTTCACAACACATTAAATGGCAAGAAAGAAACCCATTGTTGAAAGATGAAACAGTCAGCCAGACTGTGAGGTGAACCAGATATTAAGAAATATCAGACAGGAATATTAAAACAACTAGATTAATATGTAAAGGATCTAGTGGAAAAGGTGGACAGCATTCTTGCAACGAGTTTATCCTCAGACTTGACACAGCTGAAGAAAGAATCAGTAAACCTGAAGATGGATTAACAGAAATTTTCCAAAGTATAACACAAAGAAAAAAGATGTGAAACATCCAGGAGCTGTGGGTGGAACAATATCAAATGGTTTAGTATAAATGAATTTAGGTGTTAGAAGAAGAGAGAAAAATGGGGCAGAAAAAATATTTGAATACATAATGGCCAAGAATTTTACAAAATTAATGAAGATCAAGCTCAGAAACTCTCATGCTGAATAAGTAAAACTCAGGTCCTCCTACATTTATAGTGGAGGGAGAATGTCCAGGCAAGGAGGGATGTCTGGAACTCTCAATTCAGTGTCTTGTCCCTTGACTTCATACACCATTGAGGATCACTCCCTAGTTATCACTGCTATCACCACACTGGCAATTTAACACTCTGCCCCAAGTGTAGATAGAAGAATCTTCCCTTAGTGCCAGCATCACAGCCAGGGAAGACTAAATGGGATTACTTCAGCAAGACACAGGACTGCATTTCTCAATTTGTTTTCAGTATAAATAGGAAGCATCACTGCTGTCAGATGTTCAGTTGGGAAGAAGAAAGTTTCTTGATAAATTTTCACTGTACATTTAACAGTAAAAGCTCTGGAACACAGGAAAATAAACCTTTTCTACCTGATGTTCCCCTCAGGTTCCTTTTTCCTGATATTATATATTATATCAGCGGTTCTCAACCTTCCTAATGCCATGACCCCTTAATACAGTTCCTCATGTTGTGGTGACCCCCAACCATAAAATTATTTTCGTTGCTACTCTATAACTGTAATTTTGCTACTGTTATGAATCATAATGTAAATATCTTTTTGTTTTCCGATGGTCTTAGGCAACCCCTGTGAAAGGGTCGTTCAACCCCCAAAGGGGTCGCGACCCACAGGTTGAGAACCGCTGTATTATATCTTCACAGAATGTAAACTGTAGAAGGGATAGTCGTTGTGTTTCTCATTCATTTCTTAGGACAATGCCTGGCAATTATTAATTTATTCAACAAATATTTAAGTGACAACAGTGTATTAGGCACTTTTCTAGGCATTTGGGTATGTAGTTGTAAGGTCCCTGCTTGCGTGGAGTTTACATTCTAGTGGGGGGATATGAATAGCAAAACACAAACAAATGAGAGTATTAGAAAGTAGTACCTAGTGTGAGAAAATAAAATGGAGCAAGAGAGACAGTGACTAGGTAAGATAGTTAAGCAGGTTTCCCAAGCTGGACCTCTTTTAATATCCCATGGAAGATACTAGGAGAAATGTTGGGCCCTAAGGGAAATAAAGACAATGACATACCATTAGAAAATATCATTTATAAATTAGGACTTGTTCTTTCCTCTTTTTCTCCTTGTCATCTCAGTGCCAACCCCAAGGAGCTCCACTTTTTTGTAACGCACCAGATCAAAGAGTGGAAAGGCAAAACTAGGTATCTCACCCACTTCAGGAGACCTGCCTCTTCCTGTGTCACAAACCCTTACAATATCTGCCACCTTCAGAAAAGACCCATGACTAACTGACTATAAGGGGCTTTATAACAAGATGGACATTTATCATCATAATTAAGTCAGCAAATATTTGTTGAGTGTTTACTGTGGCCAGGCACTGCTGGGAATACCGCAGTGAACAAGACAGACCAAAACCCTTGTCCTCGTGGAAGTTCGGGACCCTGATTTTGTTCTGCTGCTATTTGGGGCACATTAAGCTCTGGTTCTCGAAAAGAAGTTTTACTTCCCCCAACACCACTACCACCCTTTTGTTTTCTTCTCTTTCCAAAGACTATCTACTTAGCTCCTGGTCATAAAAAGGAGAACAGAGTCTAGGCAGCTCAAAAGTAGTTAATTTGACTCTGTTTTTGTGGGATACTAACATTCCCTGTAGAGACTCAGAGTTGAGGTCAGTAGAAATGCTTTTTCTGAAGAATGAGAAGAATGAAACTTTCATCGAAATTTAATTGTGTTCTGCTTAAAGATTTGTTCTTAAATCTTCTCCAAACCCCTAGATTTAGAAACCTCTGGAATGTATTTCCAATATAATTTTATTGGGAGTGATGGAAACAGTAGAGCATTTCCCCACTAACCTCTCTTTCCAGCGAGGCCTCTATCATGGAATATTGCTTTAGCACTTGTGCCGAGTGGTCACAGAAAGCACCTTACAGCTATGCACTAAAATTTTTCACAGCCTGAAAATAAATTAGGCCACATGTGTGTTTGCTCAGCTCCACCAACACAGATGCAATGCGTGCTTTCTGCTTTGTTAAGGCAATGATGTCATTTTAGCTATGTGAAAAATGACTTAAAATGTGGTTTGGTTTTAGTTGAGCTGTCAATTTCTATTTTGTCTAGTTTATAGTATGTGAGCTTCACGCTTTAACGTGCACCAGCAGTTATAAGTATTCCATTTATTACTAACATTTTTAAAGACTTTAAATAAAAGATAAATTAAGACATTTGTTATTTACCATTAATTTATAACCATTGTGATCAATCTCTTGATAATTTGAACATGAGAAAAAAATTTGAGAATGATGAAAGGATTTTTAATATGATGATTTTAATATGATGTTTCCCCTTGACTGGTATCCAGCTGGTGAGTGCTTTAATGTTTCTTGTTTTTATTTAGTTTAGTTGTATTTCAGTTCAGCAAACATTTGTTGAGCATTTTGTAAAAAGCAAAATGAAAAGATTTGCCCTTTTTTGCATCAGGGGTTAGAATTCCAAAACAATGCTGGGCATCTTTGCACATGCTTTTGTACATGTGCACAAAACCAAGTCTTTGAGAAGGGTGAGTCTGAGAATCTGTTAACTTGGGCAAGAGAGACCATTGGCTTAGGTCATTTCTAATAGCTTTTAGCTTTTCTCACTTTTTGGAATGCTTTGATCACTTGAAAAAAAACCCAGCCACTATGAATTAAATTGCATGAAGTCTAATATTCATCTTTCTGGAATTCTCCCCCCCCTCCTCTTTTATTTTTATTTAGGAGCAATGATGGAAAAGAATTCCAGAAATAGAGTGGCGTGGATGTAAAGGTGCAACCACAATCATAAAGTTGGGTAGAGAATGGAAGCAACTAATCAAATGGGTTTGCCTCCCCTCATGAGAGTTAGTTTCTTTTTCTTTTCTTTTTTTAATTTATTGAGGTGACAGTGGTTATTAAAATTACATAGGTTTCAAATGTACAATTCTGTAATACATCATCTATAGATCACATTGTGTGTTTACCACCCAGAGTCAGTTCTCCTTCCGTCACCGTGTATTTGATCCCCTTTACCCTCATGTACCACATCCCCTCTCCCCTTACCCTCTCTGGTAACCACTAAACTATTGTCTGTGTCTCTGAGTTTTTATATCTTCACAGATTGATCTTGAGATTATTATGCTAAGTGAAATAAACCAGACAAAAGGTCAAGAACCTTTTCACTGATTTCACTGATATGTGGGATATAAAACTAAAAACAATAAAGGAACAAGACAAATAAATGAAGAAACAAAAACTCATAGACACAGACAATAGTTTAGTGGTTCCTTAGTTACTTTCTTTACCCTTTGCTCCACTGGACCTGTGGTAATCATCTGTCAAAAGAGAGAACCCCTTTTCCCCACACCTACCCTATTCCAATATTACTACCAACACAGATTCAGAGCAAAGTGGATTTTGGGGTTGGTTATAGTGTCTGAATGATAAGTTGAGAGATTTCCCAATTTTACTTTTGTTGGGTGGAAAAGAAACTAAGGACACTTGTTTGTTTAGCTATTCATTCTTCAAATATTTGAGTCCTCTGTGCAAGGCATAGTTCTAGAAACAGGCTCAGAAATAAGACATGATCCTACCTTGCTACGCAGTATAGTTGAAGTGCTCCCTAACAGCTTGCCATCCAGTTAGGGAAACATGGCACACAGATGCAAAATAAATAGAGAAATAAAAGATAATATGTAATTAAGTGCTAAGTAGCATGTTTGTAGTACATTCAGTCAACAAATAATAACACCTATTATGGGTCAGATGCTGCTAACATACCAGGATACAGACATTTTTTTAAAAGGTTTCATATATTTTCTATGTTTAGAGAGGGGAAAGATCAAGTTATGTAGGTAATTAAAACACAAACTGTGAAATTTTTCCTGTTCTCAGTGTCCTTTTAGCAAATATTTTTTTCATTGTGACCTATTTCAACCAGAAAAATGGAAAAACAGACAAAGATCATTTACTATGTTTGAGAAAAACCAGGTGAAAAGTACTGCCTACTTGCTTTAGGCATCTGTAAACCATTGTTCCAGGCCTGACTTTGCAATAAGTAGTTTCATAACCTTTAGCAAATCACCTGGTATTCTTATACTGAAGTTTTTCTCATTTGTCCAAAATATAGCTCTCCAAAAGACTCAGATCAAACGCAGACTCCTCTGGGAAGATTTTCTGATCTCTTATCTTCCTCCTTGCCCACTCCTCTTCTTCCCACTTCACCACCTAGTTATCTCCAAGGACACTTTCTGACTCTTAAACTCCCTTGGTAGTTGAGTTATACCTCTTTTCTATGATACCGCTTTTGACTTCATTATATATCATTTTTTATATAATTACACTGTTTTAAGTACAGCTGGGTTCCTGGTCAACTTAGAGGATTTTTGTGTTTGTTTTGTTTTGTTTCTTGTTTTGGTGACAGGTGTTAAGTTTACAGGGTAAAAAAAGTTATTTAAAATGCCTGTCCTTTTAAGTGCTTGTTATATCATATTTCATTCATATATTTGCACTAATAGTGACAGCCCCAGGTGAAAAAGATTATTGGAAAATAGACAATTTCTTATACAGTAGTAATTATAAAAATAGTTTCTCCTTACACTTTAAAAATCTTTTAGCACATTTGTTGACAGTATATATTATATATGTTCAATATAATAAAGCTTTTAAGGCTTGGGTTTACTTTTGTTTGAAATTGGAAAGTATATTAGATTTTAGTGCTTTAAGTGGGTAATGTCAAAATTAGATTTCCAGCATAAGCTTGCATGAGACACTTGAGATACATACTAAGTCAGCCCTATCTAAAACAAACCTATAGCATCTTTTTAATATTATTGTTTTTATTGTACCTACAGTAAATGAGTTTTAGTGCAGTGAAATAAACAACCAGATTATCTGGAAAATTTGGTTACCTAAATTTTGGGGTACTTTTATAAAAAAGAGACAAATAATATTTTATTGCAAGCTAACAGCCAATATTTACTTACTGAAAAAGCATTTCATGTTATATAGTGTTGGATTTATAAGCCTGTGCCTTTGTCTGGAATCATAATTACTGGCGTCCCTCACAACTGCTAAATCCTGTCATCAAGAATTTGGTCGCATAAATGTGTATAATTGAGTGTGAGACAGGAAGGTTGTTCAGTCCCAAAGGTTGAAACAAAAGGCATCCCAGGCTTTTTGGTAGTTATCCAAGGCTTTCATGTACAAGGTAGTTTTAAAACATCTTTTTGAAAACTGAAATAGACTGGCTGTCAAAGAAAATGTTCTGACATCTTTCCTCTGTAACATTAACTGATTCTCGATTTCAACACTGATTTTATGCAAAGCCGCTGGTGTTTGATAAAAGTTGCTGCTGCTGAGCACAAGAAAACATGCTTTGCATTCTCATATAGAAGGTACTTTCATACCCCTATGGGGGTGAATGTTCTGGAAGATATGAAAATGTCTGCTCTAATTATTGGATAGCTTTTTGTTCTGTTCAGTGTAGTTGTTTTATCTGTTATAGTGAGAGGACAGTGTTAGAGCTTTGTAATGGATGTACCAGATAATGGCCAAAACCATTTTATTTGCACTTTCTTGGGTTTAGAAACTTCTTTTTTGTGTTCCCAGTTTTATTTGGTATCTTTCAAATATGGTTTTGGACAAGTTATATGGTGATTCTACAAAATCAGCGATTCCCTAAAATTTAATGTTACCAAATTGGAATCATTTCTTCATGAATTCTCACCAGAATTGTTCTTGACAGGGTCACTCCCTAGATGACCTGATCTCTTTCATAGCTTCAGAATCTCCATTTTGATCTCTAATAGGTAATTCAAACTTCACATGTCCAAAACCAAATTTCTTATCTCTACACCTATCCGAATTACTCATGCTAAAAATCATTCTATTATCAAACCATATTAAGTCCTACCTTTGAAATATAACTAAAACTAGAGCTGTTTCTTACCACCTCCACCACTACCAAATCACCATTATTCCTCTCCTAAGTTACTACTTTTCAAGAAACCTCTAATGGGCTTTTGCTTAAGGAGCTTCAGCCAACTCATTACTGTAATTTTCTTTAAAATTTTCTTTAAGCAAGTGTTTATTACATGCTTTCACTTTGTCTTTCTCTATTCTGTTCACCAATAGATCCTGTTACTTCTCTGTCCAAACCATCCCCTCTTCCTATCTCACTCAGGATAAAAGGTGGAATTCTTTGTATGGCCTATGTCTACTTCATGGGCTGTTATATCCCGTGTCTTCAACAATGTACTGTAGGCAACCATTAATATGTAAGTGAGCAAATTATTTGTAAATATGGAATATGATTTGGGACTTAAAAAATAAAAGTTAAACAGTATCAACTAGTTTAGCCATCTCAATATAGAAAAACAACACATTGGATTAAAATAGTCCTTTCTATTTAGCATCCATTAAAAATGTATTTCCTCTTTTATTTCCCAAATGATTTACTTTGAAATAAAATTATCATGCCAAGAATGTGCTTAAAAATTAATTTCAAAGCCTTTAATTAGTTTCTTTTTTTCTTTAAGAGACTTCAGCTAACTCATTGCTGTGATTTTTTTCTTTAATGTCTTAAAGCAAGTATTTATTATGTGGGTCTTTCTTACTCTAAAATGTGTTATGTAGGTATTTTGGTAAAATAGTAGTAACGGTTCCATCTTTATGTCTTAAAAAGTAGTAAAGCTAAGTCTTCTCTATTTGTTATGAATCAACTGATTGAATTAACTCATTTATGTATCCGCCTGAGTGTTGACATTGTGGCATACATAAGTGAGCTGGAAGTAGTGGATAACTTAAGTCACTGCCTTGATTATACTGCCTTGAGTTTCTAATTCTTAGGTATAATATGATATTTCTTAATTTTTTAATTAGAAGTTGTCAGATGATATTTTTTAACTTTAGTAGATATAGAAATTGTAACTAGAACTACCTTTAATCAGATAGGACCCTTTTGTGCCTTTCAGTGGACCATTATATAATTAGTACCTGAACAAAAATACTCAAAGTACTAGAGTGCCCAGACAGCATATTGCTGACTTGGTTCATTGTTGAATGAACAAATGAACATATAACCATATCACATTGTAATCACTATGTGTGTAAATTTCCTTGAGTAGCATAAATATGTTTGATAATCTTATCTGATTCAAAATGACTCAAACCAATTTTACTTAATTGATAATTATGATACACAGTATTTTTAAGTGAACAGGCCATACAAGCAACTAAATTGGTTTGGAGATTTCCCCAGTCCTTAGTTGAAATCTGTCTGTTCGTATTCATTCTTTCATAATGAACTGAGCTACTCTTCTTGAGGAGTTGCCACTTTCACTGGAGTATTTGAAGTTCTAAATTCTAAAACTCAGGTTTTTCTCTAAGGGGGCTTACATAATTATGCATAATTTGTATGTAATTTTTAAAATAGTTATCAGAGATAATGCTCATAATATCTTGTTCTTTCTTGTAGTATCTTGTCAAGTGCTTTATACTAAGTGAATTCCTAATAGATGTTGAGCAACTTCTGTGTCAAGGCTATGAAGAAGCTAAGTCTGTTCCTTTCTTTGGAAATAGTGTCTCTGTGTAGGGTCTTGTTCTGCTAGTATAACTGTTTATTAATGTCCTTCTCTCACCTTCACACTCTCCTTCCATATTGCTATTCTGTCTTTGCTTATTTAATGTTTATATTTTCCTTGTTCTTTAAATGTTAGCATCATTGATATGATTGTTCTCATTATATCACATATGCTGTGTTCTAATCAGCATATTGATGATAATTTAAAAGTTCTCCTTATATTTTCTACTTTTAAAGTTTTGCTCACTATTTATCCAGCAATTCATCCATGTAACTTACAAGCCCTTATCCTAGCATAGTTCATATTGATCCTGATATTAGCATTATCTCTAGGCTGTATTCCATAACACTAACTGAACATTCAGGCTGTATAAGGAGCTACATGATGCATCATTTAATCACTAATGTTAATTTGGAAGTGAAAATCATAGTACATATTGCATATAACCGTATCATGTTATAATCTCTATATACAGTTTTCTTTGGTAATTTGAATATGACTTGATCTAGATGATGACTATTGAAATGGAATAGTACTTTTCCATGGTTTATCCCTTCAATAAGACAGGTAAATGCTTTAGACTAGATTTCCTGAAAAATGTGCTTTTAATGTTGAAATGTTAGAGGTAGTCATGAATATCTAATGGACAGATTTTTATTGTGGAATTATATAGAATTTTGATGTTGACAGTGATTTTTTTTAGCTTCATTTTAGTAGTCATCTCTTCTTGTTCTAAATTACTTCTGGAATACTTTATTCTCTAAGACTCATCATGCTTACCTTTACACAGGCAATATAGAGAGTTCTAACCTGATATCATCATAACCAGGGGTAAAACAGGTGCTAGAACTTGAGTGCTAGGTTAATGAGTTGGGCTTACTCTTTAGAAAGTGTGCATGCCATGATCATTGATAAAATACATCAGGAAGATTAATTTGAGAGACATAAGAAGTGAGTAGTATAATATACATTGAAGAAGAGAAAGCGAGGAAGTAGAGTCCAGTTAGGAGTTCATTGCAAACTACAGTAGAGGTTATGAGGATCTAGACTCAGGAGATTTTATTTTATAGTTAGAATATTTTGTAGATGTAAGATGTGATTATTTGTGGGGAACAAAAGAGAGGAGAGTCAAAAGTAACACTACATCCTTCATACACACACATTGCTGGTGGGAATGTAATATGGTACAGCCACTGTGGAAAACAGTTTGTCAGTGCCACAATAATTTAAACATAGACTTACCATATGATCTAGCTTTTCCACTCCTGGGTATTTACTACAAAGAAGTAAACGCAGATGTTCAAAACAAAAATATGTCTGTGAATTTTTATAGCAGCACTATTCACAATAGCTGTAATACAGAAACAGCCCAAATGTCCATCAACTAGTGAATAGATAAACATTCCATTGTATGGTCTAGCCATACAATGGAATATTATTCATCAGTGAGAAGGAATGAAGTACTAATACATGCTACACTATGGATGAGCCTTGAAAATATTATGCTAAGTGAAAGAAATCAGACACAAAAGGCTACATATTATATGTTATGAAATATCTAGAATAGGCAAATCCATAGAGACAAAGAAGCTAGTAGTTGCCAGGGACTGGGTACAGTGAGCAACGGTTAAGGTACAGGTTTTCCTTTGGGGATGATGAAAACATTCGGGAGCTAGAGAGTGGTGATGGTTGTACAACATTGTGAATATACTAAATATCACAAATTATACATTTTAAAATGGTTAAAATGGTAAGTTTTAGTTTATTTGTATTTTTAATTTAAAAAAGTAATTCAAAATGAGCTAGGTTAAAAAAAAAAGTAACACTAGGGCAAGAATCATACACTTAAATGCTTTCAGGTCCCTGAGAAGTGCAGTAAACAAAGTAAAGAAGTGGCAAGAAAGGGAGTGTGGTGAACTGGGCATTCGAAACCAAATGTTTTTGAAACCTCTGCATGTGTGAGCCAAATAAAATGTGACTGTGGGCTGTGGGTTTCAACATCTGCCACAAACTAAACTGAACAAAGATGATGGATGTCAAGGAGATAGCTGATGTATAACTAGACTCAAAGTTTCACGAGAGTCAAGGATAAATCTAAGTTGTTTACCCCGTATCATCACTATTTAGTATAATGCCTAGCCAATATATAAATGTAGATGCTCAGCAGAATTTGTTGGATGAAAAATAAATAAAATTAGTAAAAAAAATAAAGGCTGGGCAGTAAGTCTGTATTCCTTTTCTTAGTCAATTCTATCTCCATCTCACTGCCTCCCCTACCCCCCAAAGATTGCAAACTAATCAATTTGCAAACTTGAACAGTCTATTTTTAATATCTCTTAAATGTTTTTTTTCTTTATCTTCTGTCCTTTTGTCACTGCTACCTCAGTTCCATGACATTTCTTGCCTAAGAACTGCAATACATTTCTAAAGGTCTTCCTTACTCTACTCCTAAGCTTGTCCTCCTCTATTTTCTTCAACATATTACAAAACACAGTGTCCTGCTTTAAAGCTTTCAGATAAAATCTAAATGTAATAAGAAAGCATCCATAATATGGTCTGTTCCTCATTTGCTGCTACTCTTCCCCAGGCCCTTGTCACTCCAGCTTTCCCGTAGTTACTGAAGCACACCATGCTTGTTTGATGTGCCCTTCTTTCTATCTAGACTGCCCTCAGCCTTCATTGGTCTGTCCATCCTTTAAGACTTTGGTTCCTCCAAGAAATTTTCCTAACCAATCCAGTCTCAAATAGGGGCTCCTGGTTTTGCTCCTGTGTGTGCTCCCTGTACTCTGCCTTTCTTTCATCACACTTGCCTCATTGGTTTATCATTGTGTTAACTTGTCTGATTCCTGTATCACATTCTTAACTCCTTGAGCTGGGACCACATCTGTCTGCAGTGCTTGACACATGGTAGGCACCCAGCAAAGGCAACTCTTATCACTATTACAAATAATGATTTATATTGTGATTATAAACTCAATATATGCTGAATGAGAACATTTAAGAGGTACAAAACAGGATATAAGTGCTAGATAGCATATAAGAGATGTCAATCCAAGGATTCAACTGAGAGAAAACTTTCATGGACTAGATCGCATTTGGATGAGCAGTGACCATGTGCTAGACTTTGAGGTTATCAAGATCCTATCTAGTACTTGTCATCATAATCACTAATTAATTACCACTTACAAGCATAGACATTTCTAAGAAGTATTCTGAAATTTAGTTTATTTTCTTTTGTGATTTAAGATGAAGCAACACCACCTCTAAAACTATACCTAGAAGTGGACTCGCTTTTAGAATGAGCCTTAGTAATAACTAGTAAGAGATATTACTGTAGCCACATTTATGAAAACTATCACCTAGTTTTAGTAAAAAAAAAAAAAAAAAAGGTTAAGGTCCTAAAACTCCTTTTTTTGCCTTTAAGAAATAGCTTCACAAACCTATTTGAAAATGGAATGCTAAGAAACAGGCAGCAGGTTAATTCTTAGACTGTGCTTGTATTTGTTAGAGCATCTTCGAGCTCTGTTAATTACAACTTGTAAATCCTAATCAGGCTATATTAAGAGGCTAAATAAAAGGTTATAATCTTACCCTCCTTCCTATTTCCATACTCTGAGACTAAAATAAACACATCTACATTGCACTCAGAATAAAAATAAACACTTCAGAGTCACATAATTGAGAAATACATTTTTAAGTAGGAAACACTAAGATTTTAGTTTTAAAAAAACACAAAGGTTATTTGTGTTTTTGTTTCCTTCTACAAAAGATTTTTTTCTTTCTAGATTATGTGAGTGCTGAGATGTTTATTTTTACTTGAGTAAATTCTACTGCATGAATGTTGGTGGTGGATTTTAAACTAGTGCTTAGCTTGCTAAAGACGTGAGGCATCTCTTGCCATAATTACATGTAGGGCTTTAAAATGACAGACTGTAGACATGTATGTTGATAAATCCATGCTAGAAAAAAAAATGTTTAAACTTATGGTGGATTCTTCCCCACACCACCATCAAATCTACTTATTTGAAAGTATTATTGTGAGGTGGAAAATGGGTTATTATGAAAACCCTTTGGAATTGCTTTTAAACATAAACCATTATTTTAAATAACCTAATCAACCTTTGGCCTATGCTAACCCCAAGCAAAAAAAAAAAAATGTTTCATTCCCTCATTGCTTCAAGTTCACCATTATTCATAAGCATTTAAATGTTTTAGAACTGTTGCTTAAACCAGGGGTCAGCAAATTATGGCCCAAACAGGCTGCCTGTTTTTGTAAATAAAGTTTTATTGGATCACAGCCACACCTGTACATTTAGGTATTGTCAGTGGCTGATTTTGTGTTACAACGGCAGTTGAGTAGTTGACAACAGAAACCATATGGCCCACAAAGCCTAAAATATTTACTGTCGGACTCTGAGTAATAATTTGGGGATCCGTAGTTTAAACCATACTGCTGTCTAATGGTTTATCATTATAATCAAAAACCAGTTGTTTATTGAATACCTAAAACCAAAATGGAAAAGATGGTTTTTCCCCTTGCAAAGTTTTCCTGTCAGGCGATTAAGAAACTAAAGCTATGTAAAAGCTATGTTGGCCATTCCTTCATCCATTTATTGTTTGCCAGCCTTGTCCTTGCTCAGTTTTCACAAGAACAAGTAAAATTTCATTCTTGTTTTCTATAAATTTGAAAATCACTACATAATAAAAGATGCCATTATGCCGCCTCCTGCTTTTCCACCCCAAAAGAATTTGAAATAGAAAGGATTTTTCTCTGTGGTGGTGAATATGGGCCTTTTCTCTCTGCTCAATTCCAATCCATAGTATCAAACATAGAAACTCCCATTTTATTTTCTTTCAGAGGACTTCAATTGATTTACTTGCCTTGTTGTTCACTCATACATCTCTTTAAATTATACATAGTATATGCTTAGTTAGTAATTAGTAAGTATAATAGAATTTACATATTAGGAGAGATAACTATAGCTCAAAAAGCACAGGAAATATTACAACAATTCTCAGAAGTTCACCTTACCTAAAGTAGAAATGTATGCTACTTACACATACTTTGAATACACAGTTATAGAATTTTAGAATGTTAGATCCAGAACGTGTTATGGAGTCTCAAGAGAACAGTGGCTCTCAAACTTCAGCGTGTATTCGAATCATCTGAATGGCTTGTTAAAATACAGAATAATGATTCAACAACCCTCAAGAGTTTCTGATTTGATGAGTCTGATGTGGGCCTGAGAATTTGCATTTTTAAGTAGTTACCAGTTCATGCTGATGCTGCTAGCAGGGGACCACACTTTACAAAAAACTATAATAGAGAAAGGGATGACTGATCACTCAAGTATTACCTCAGAGAGTTATCAAGATAGTGTATGGTCCTCAGCTTTTTAGTATACCCAGGGGAAATGAGACACTGTGACCCCATACTATTCAAATCCAAAAAAACATAAGCCAGAGTCTCCACTTATTGTGGCTGTCACGTGAACCAGATACTTGGCATGACAGAGCATGGATGGCCTCTTACACTCTATACTTTGATAAAGACCCTGACAAATTCTGTAGTTCCATTTATATGAAATTCTAGAAGAGGCAAAATTATTCTTCAGTGGGGGAAAAAAATCAGAATTGTGGTTGCCTTGAGGGTGGTAGAATGGGGATTGACTGTTGTAAGGAATGTGCAGGATTTGGAGGCTGATCAGGGGAAAAGATATGACCATTGGACAGGGTTGCATGAGAAAGGATGTCCCTCACAGCATGATACTATCTAAAGGCTTGTAGTCAAAGGGCCACCATTCAGAAGGGGAGGAGGGCAGTGGAACTCCTGAGGTGATGGAGATTGGAGAGGGTGTCTCTGGAGATTGCATGTCTAGATGAACTCTCTCAGTACCAAGGTGGGGAATGTCTGGATCAGGGAGCTCTGAAGAGTGGTAGTGAAGTGGGGTCTTACAACCACAAGCTCTATCATATCAATGGCTAACAGATGTTGGGCATAGTTTTGTAGAGTATGCAAAGCAGGCAAGCTCTAAATGGCTAAAAATCTTGTTTGGCTATTTTAAAGTCATTGATGTATGAAATTTTCAGTTTGGTTCCAGTAGACTTTTGAGCTAATGTGTCTCGCCTGCAGTGGAAAAATAAACAACCCAGGGGCCAATACATAGAGGCCATCTTCAGCTAATTTATATAACAACTGAAAAGGGACAAGAGGAAATTTTTTGGAGTGATGATAATGTTTTCTATCTTGATAAGGGTTTAGATTAGACAGAATATATTTGTCAAAACTCAGTGAATATACACTTAAGATTTGTGCGTTTAATTGTACATATATTTTTCAAAATTATAAATATTGAACTGTAGTTAATGATATGCATACTAAAGTATTTAAAGGAAAATGTACTGCTATATGCAGTTTACACTGAAATAACCAAAAATAAAATGGATTGTTTAATGAGTAGACAGAAAGATAGATAGATAAGCATATGATAAAGCAAGTATAGTAAAATTTAATGGTAGAATGTACTTTGGGGTATATCTGTGTTTATTATAAAATTTTCAACTTTGTTTTATGTTTAAAAAGTTTTATAATGAAATGTTAAAGACTACTGTGTGGAGATAGATTGGGGGATCAGTTAGGAAACAATGCCATTGCATTAAAAATAGTATAGAGCTTGAGAAGGTCCAAGATGGTGGAATAGATAAATACTATGCCTACTGCCTCCCAGGGTCACATTAAAATTACAACTAAATTATAGAACAGCCAACCTCAAGAATGATCTGAAGACTAGCTGAACAGAACCCCTATACCTAAGGATATAAAGAAGAGGCCACATTGAGACTGGTAGGAGGGGTGAAGACACAAAATGAGCTGACCCCAAACTCACAGATAGAGGTTGAACACCAGGAGGGACACCTTGGTGGTGGAGGTCCCTTCAGAAGAGGGAGAGGTCCCACACCCACGCTAAGCTCCCCAGCTTAGAGGTCCTGTGCCAGTAAGTGGAGTCCCCACATTATCTGACTGTGAAAATCAATAAGGACTCTGTTGATGAGAAGGAGTGTGGCTGGAAACCCAGACATCCTCTTAAAGGGCCCACACACAGAATCACTCACTTGCAAACACTCACCTGAGCTCCAGTGGAAGCGTGGCAACTCGAGCGGTGCCAGAGACATACAGGGAAAGACTGAGTTGTGTGGCTTTGAGGCAAGGTCGAGGAACAGCCACCATTGTCCCTGTGTGGAGCCCACCTCATGTGTAGCCTACAGGAAGGCACCATCTTTCTTGTGTTGAACCCTCCACTAAGGGGCCAATCTAGGACAGAAGTGCTCTGGTAAAATCAACACATGGACACCATTTTGGTGACACCCAGGGTCCCTGCCCCACCTAGCTAGTGCTGCATCGTGGGGTGCACTCTTGGCTTTTGGGTGGCTTGTCCCACCCACAAGCTGTGGAAGCCTTTTATAGTAGCAGACAGCCCATGGTGGCCGAGGGTACTTTTGGTGGTGGGCAGTGAGCCACAATTTGCACTGCAGCCTCTCTTGGGTAGCTCTCAGGGATCTGTGGGCCTGAAGCAAACACTGGCTGGCCACAGTGTTCTCAGGGTGTTTTGCAGAATGGTCATGGGCTCGATGCTGGCACAAGAACTGAATCTGCATTAAATTTGTAAAAATCACCTCACTTAACCCATGACTCCCTGGTGCTCCATGCAACACAGCTAGTGCTGCATGGCTGGGGACACTATCAGTGCTGACACAACCAGCCCAGACTGCACACCAAGGAGGCTCTTTCAGTAGCTGAGCCTTATGGCAGCCAGCAGGTGGCAACAGGCATGGGGGCCCTGGGCCTTTTGCTAAACTGCCCCAGGCATAATACTGGTAGCAACTGGCCTTGGTTTACAGCGAGGCTACTCCCATATGCCTCCAGGTCCAGCACAGGCAGCAAACAACCACATGTAGTTTTGTAGCTCCTACCAGTTAGCTCCGGGCCAGTCACAGGCAAGGCTGAAAATGGCCTGCATGGGAGCCCCTCCCAAGAGACACCAGAAACAACACATCCAGAGACCAGCTTTAGACCACATCAGAGCACTACCTGATTAGCCCCACAAGCAGCACACCCAAAGGATAGTCTTAACAGGCACAAGAGCCCACTGAGGTGAATCCCCATCTGAGAGGGTCAGTCCCCACACAGCAGCTCATATGCTGTGAGTGTAGTGAGTCCTCAAAGCCAGTTAGCCTGGGAGTCACTCCTACCCACTGTGCACCAAAAGTAATCAAGGTGCAACTACAAAAGCAGAATACACACAAGGGACACTCCTAGAACATATGCACAGATCAGGGACACTGCGCCATTGGACCACACAGGACACATACTATATATAAAGTCAACCAGGGCCGGCCGAGTGGCTCAGTTGGTTAAGAGCTCGCTCAAGAGTGCGAGCTCTGAGCAACAGGGTCACCGGTTTGATTCCCGGCCCAAGCTGAGCTGCCAACAGGTGGCAGGATGGTTCAGCTAAAAAAAAAAAATGTCCTCATAAAGTCAACCAGCAAGGACTGAGAGACATAGGAGATCTACCTAATACACAGAAGCAAACATAGAGAGGCAGCCAGAATAAGGGGACAAAGAAACATATCCCAAATAAAAAACAGGAGAAAACTCCAGTAAAAGAACTAAATGGAATTGAGGCAACTAGCCTAGCAGAGACAGAGTTTAAAACATTGATTATAAGAAGGTTTAAAAAACTTAGTGAGAACATGAATAAAGAGATAGTAAGCATAAAGAAGGACATAGAAACCATAAAAAAGAACCAGTTAGAAATAAAGAATACAAAAACTGAAATGAAGACTACACTAGAAGGAATTAACACCAGATTAGAGGAAGGAGAGTACTGAATCAGTGATTTAGAAGACAAGGTATCTGAAACACCCAATTGGAACAACAAAAAGAAAAAGTAATGAAAAAAAACCAAAAAAAAAACCATAGATAGTTTAAGGGACCTTTGGAAAACCATCAAGTGTAACAATATTTGCATCATAGGAATACCAAAAGGAGAAGAGAGGGAGCAAGGGATCGAGAACGTATTTGAAGAAATAATTACTGAAAACTTTCCTAACCTGGTGAAGGAAATAAGACATACAAGCCCAGGAACCACGGAGAATCCCAAACAAGATGACCCCAAACAGGCCCACACCAGACACATTATAATTAAAATGGCAAATGTTAAATTGAGTATCCTAAAAACAGCAAGAGAAAGACAACTAGTTAATTACACAGGAGCTCCCATAAGACTATCAGCTGATTTCTCAACAGAAACTTTGCAGGCCAGAAGGGAGTAGCAGGAATTATTCAAAGTGATCAAAAACAAGGCCTACAACCAAGACTATTCTTCCCAGCAAGGCTATCATTTAAAATTGAAGGACAGATAAAGAGTTTCCCAGACAACAAAAGCTAAAGGAATCTATTGCCACCAAGCCAGTATTATAAGAAATATTAAAAGGACTACTTTAATCAGAAGAAAGGAGAAAACAAACAAAAGAATATTAAAAACATGAAGAATAATAAAATGGCAGTAACTATGTATTTATCAATAATCACTTTAAATTGTAAATGGCCTAAATGCTCCAATCAGAACACATAGGGTAGCAGAATAGATAAGAAAACAAGACCCATGCATATGCTGCCTACAGGAGACCTACTTGAGATTAAAAGACACACATAGAATGAAAGTAAAGGGATGGAAAAAGATATTTCACACAAACGAAAAGGAGAAAAAGCTGGGATAGTAATTATTTATATCGGACAAAATAGACTTTAAAACAAAGACTATAATAAGAGACAAAGAAGGACATTACATAATGATAAAAGGATCTATCCAACAAAAGGATATAACCCTAGTAAATATCTATGCATCCAACATAGGAACACCTAAATATATAAAACAAATATTTACCAACATAAAAGCAGAGATCAACAGTAACACAATCATAGTAGGGGACTTTAATGCCTGCTGACATCAATAGACAGATCTTCCAGACAGAAAATCAACAAGGAAACAGCGTCCTTTGATTACACACTAGACCAGATGGATTTAATTGATATTTTTAGACCATTTCACCGCAAAGCAGCAGAATATACATTCTTTTCAAGTGCATATGGAACATTTTCCAAGAGAGACACATATTAGGCCACAAAATAAGCCTCAATAAATTTAAGAAGATTGAAATCATATCAATTTCTTCTCTGACCACAATGTTATGAAACTAGAAATCGTTTACAAGAAAAAAACCGAAAAACACAAAAATACATGGAGGCTAAATAACATGCTACTAAATAATGAGTGGGGCAACAATGATATTAAGGAAGAAATCAAAAAGATACGTTGATAAAAGTGAAAACACGATGACCCAAAATCAATGGGACACAGCAAAAGCACTCCTAGGAGGGAAATTCATAGCAATGCAGGCCTACCTAAAGAAACAACAAAAATCTCAAGTCAATAGTCTATCTTTACACCCAAAGGAACTGGAAAAAGAATAGCAAACAAAGCCCAAAGTGAGTACAAGGAAGGAAATAGTAAAGATCAGAACGGAAATAAGTGAAATAGAGTCTAAAAAAAAACAATATAAAAGAGCAATGAAACCAAGAGCTGGTTTTTTGAGAAGATAAACAAAACTGACAAACCTTTAACCAGACTCATCAAGAAAAAAAGAGAGAGGACCAAAGTAAATAAAATCAGAAATGAAAGAGAAGTGACAATGGGCACCACATAAATACAAAAAAGTTAAAGAAAATACTACGAGCAATTGTATGACAACAAATTGGACAATCTGGAAGAAGTGTATAATTTCCTAGAAACATACAGTCTTCCAAGGCTGAATCAAGAAGAAACAGAAAATCTGAACAGACCGATTACTACCAATGAAATCAAATCAGCAATCAACACGCTCCCCACAAACAAAAGTACAGGACCAGGTGGCTTCACAGGTGAATTTTACCAAGCATTCAGAAAAGAACACCTATTCTTATCAAATTATTCCAAAAAATTCAAGAGGAGGGAAGGCTCCCAAGCTTATTTTAGGAGGCCACCATTAACCTGATTTCCAAAACCAGACAAAAACATTACAAAAAAAGAAAAGTATAGGCCAATATCCCTAAGGAACATAGATGCAAAAATTCTCAACAAACTGAATTCAGCAATATACTAAAAAGATCATACACCACGATCAATTGGGATTTATTCCTGGTATGCAAGGTTAGTTCAATATCTGCAACTCAATTAACATTATATACCACATAAAAAAGTGCAAAATAAAAATCATATGGTCATATCAATAGATGCAGACAAAAC
The DNA here is from genome assembly GCF_001890085.2 of Hipposideros armiger. Taxonomy (NCBI): domain Eukaryota; kingdom Metazoa; phylum Chordata; class Mammalia; order Chiroptera; family Hipposideridae; genus Hipposideros; species Hipposideros armiger. The sequence continues at coordinate 1,318,932 of NW_017731554.1, read as the reverse complement.
ATTTGACAAAATCTAGCATCCATTTATGATAAAATCTCTGCTCAAACTGGGAATAGAAGGAACATATCTCAGCATAATAAAGGCCATATATGACAAACCCACAGGAAATATCATATTCAATGGAGAAAAGCTAAAAGCATTCTTAAGATCAGGAACAAGATAAATATGTCCACTTTCACCACTTTTATTCAACATAGTACTGGAAGTCATAGCTGCAGCAATCAGACAAGAAAAAGAAATAAAAGGCATCCAAATTGAAAAGGAAGAGGTAAAATTGTCATTATTTGCAGATGACATGGTACTATATAGAGAGAACCCTAAAGTTTCCACAAAAAAGCTATTAGAACTCATAAATTAATTTAGTAAAGTAGGATACAAAATTAATATTCAGAAATTGGTTGCATTTTTGTACACTAATAATGAACTGTCAGAGAAATTAAGAAAACAATCCCATTTACAGTTGCATCAAAAATAAATAAATAAAATACCTAGGAATAAATTTAACCAAAGAAGTAAAAGACCTGTACTCAGAAAATTGTAAGACATTGAATAGAGAAATTAAAGAAGATACAAATAAATTAAAACATATACCATGCTCATAGATAGGAAGAATTAATATGGTTAAAATGTCCATTCTACCCAAAGCAATCTATAGATTCAATGCAATTCCTATCAAAATACCAATGGCATTTTTATCAAAACTAGAACAAATAATCCTAAAATTTATATGAAACCGTAAAAGACCCTGAATAGCCATGGCAATCCTGAGAAAGAAGAACAAAGCTGGAGATATCACACTACCTGATATCAAACAGTACTACAAGGCCATAGTAATCAAAACAGCATGGTATTGACATAAAAACAGACACATAGATCAATGGAACAGAATAGAGAGCCCAGAAATCTATGCCTATATGGTCAGTTACTCTATGACAAAGGAAGCAAGAATATACACTGGGATAAATACAGCCTATTCAGTAAATGGTGCTGGGAAAACTAGACAGGTATATGCCAAAAAATGAAACTGGACCAACTTCTTACTCCATATACAACAATAAACTCAAAATGGATTAAAAACTTAAATGTAAGACCCGAAACCATAAAACTTCTAAAAGAAAATATAGGAAGTAAACTCTCAGACATTATCATAGTAATATTTTTACTAGTATATCTCCTCAGACAAGGGAAACAAAAGAAAAAATAAAGAAATGGGACTACATCAAACTAAAAAGGTTTGACACTGTAAAGGAAACCATCAACAAAACGAAAAGACATCCTACAGAATGGGAGAAGATATTTGCCAATGATACTTCTGATAAGGGGTTAATTTTCAAAATTAATAATAATAAAAAAAACTCATGCAACTCAACACCAAAAAAACAAACAATCCAGTTACAAATGGGCAGAGGACCTGAATAGACATTCCTCCAAAGAGGACATACAGATGGTCAATAAACATATGAAAAGATGCTCAACATCCCTAGTCATCAGAGAAATGCAATTAAAAACACAATGAGATATCACCTCACTCCTGTCAGAATGGTTATCAATAAATCAACAATCAACAAGTGCTCGTGAGGCTGTGGAGAAAAGGGAATCCTTGTGCACTGTTGGTGGGATTGCAAGTTGGTGCAGCCATTATGGAAAACAGTATAGAGGTTCCTCTATAAAAAATTACAAATAGAACTACTTTATGACCCAGCAGTTCCACTCCTGAGTATTTATCCAAAGAAACCCAAAACACTTATTCAAAAAAATATATGCACCCCTGTGTTTACTGTAGCACTATTCATAATAGCTAAGATAAGGAAACAACCGAAATGCCCATCAATAGATGACTGGATAAAGAAATTGTGGTACATTTATACAATGGAGTATTACTCTGCCATAAAAAAGAATAAAATCTTACAATTTGCAACAACAATGGACCTAGGGGATATTATGCAAAGTGAAATAAGTTACACTGATAAAGACAAATATCATATGATCTTGTATGTGAAATCTAAAGAACAGAATGAATGAATGAATGAATGAATGAATGAATAAAACAGAAATAGACTCATATATACAGAGAACAAACTGATGGTTGCCAGATGGAAGTGGGTATGGGGGACTGGGTGAGAAAGGTGAAGGGATTGGAAAGTACAAATTGGTAGTCACAAAATAGTCATGGGATGTGAAATACAGTATGGGGAATATAATCAATTCAGTAATGTTGTAAAGACTGTGTAAGGTGTCAGATGGATACTAAACTTATTGGGGAATCACTTTTTAAATTATATAAATGCCCAACCACTGCACTGTACACCTGAAACTAATATAAAATAATATTGAATGTCAACTAGAATTTTAAATGTATAGGGGGTGCCAAAAAATGCATACACATTTTAAGAAAGGAAAACTATATTAAAATTGTAATACTCAACATATACCGATAACAAAAGTGAAATACAAGTCATGTTTGACTTCTGTGTTTACAAGAGGTGCTCAGAGTGGTTGTTATCAGCAACCAGACACTTCTGATTACAGCGAACTACTGCTTGAGCAACGTTAACCAAAGTGTCTACTTTTTGGTACCCCCGATATGGGATATATATATATATATATATATATATATATATATATATATATATATATATATATATATATATATATATATATGGGATGTAATGTACAGCATAGGGAATATAGTCAATAATGTTGTAATAACTGTGTACAGTTTCAGATGAGTAATAGGCTTATTGGTATTATCACTTTGTGAGATATATTAATGTCTGATCACTATGTTGTTTTGTACACCTGAAATTAATAAAGAAAACTTATAGTTTTATATTTTTTCACCAACTCTAATATAAGCTATAATTTTATAGACACTCGACCTTATATTTGATCATTTAACTAAAGATCTGTGGTGTTTGATCTGTTACAGGGAAAGTCCTTCTGCTAGCATGGACACATGTGCAATTCTATCATCATTTGTGTGCTCCAATAGGACTCTGCTAATTGATGGCCGGGTAGAACTCAAAAGAGGCCTGCAGAGGCAGGAGCGGCATCTATTCCTGTTCAATGATCTGTTTGTTGTGGCCAAAATCAAGTAAGTAGACTCTGTACTCTCTCCTGATTATTGTTATAAAATTGCACTTACACTAACAAAGATAACCTTTCTATTCAATGCTTATTTTAAGAATGTCTACCCTCTGTTACCATCAGTATATCTGGAGTGAGTTCTGTGTTTCCTTGTTTTGTTTTGTTTTTGCAAAAAAAAAAAACGTTTCAATTGTTCATTCATTCAACAAGTGTTCATTTAGGTCTCTGTGCCATGCTCTGAATAAATATGGCGACTACAATGAAGAATGTGATTGGTATGGTCCCTGCTTTCTTGGTGCTTTCATTCTAATGTGGGAAGGGGGAAGTTATCAATTGTGATTAGTGCTATAAAGAAAATAGGGTGTTGGATAAAGTAAAATATAAGATATATGTTAGGTAGGTATAGTCAGGAGGGGAAAAAAATCAATGAAGGATGAAAAGCAACCAACTATTCAAATATCAGGAGGATGAGCATTCTAGGCAGAGGAAACACCAGGTACAAAGGTGGTGGGGAAAGCTTGGCTCTTTGGAGGAGCTGAGTTAAAAGAAGGCCTATGTGTGTAAGTGGAGCATAATGAGCAGCAGGAGAGGAATATGCATTGAGACTGGAGAAATAGACAACGATTAGGTTGTAGGCTGTATAATCTATTGCCATATTACAAATTATCCTGAAACATAACAATTTTTAACTACAGACAACTCATACAGTTTCTCTGAGTCAGGAATTTGGGAGTGGCTTAGCTGGTAGAACTGGCTCAAGAGTCCTCATGAGGTTGCAGTTCAGATGTTGACCCGAGTTATAGTCATCTCAAAATTCTACTGGAGCTAGAGAACCACTTCCAGTTTATTCATGTGGCTACTGGTAGGCCTCAGTTCCTCACTGGCGGTTGGCCTAAGGTTGTAGTTCTTCACGTGGGTCTCTCCATGAGGCTGCTCATAACATGATATTGCTTCCTTCAGAGAAAAAGATCCAAGAAAGTAAGGAAGAGAATAGGCAAGAGAGAGAATACCCAAAATAGAAGCTGCAGTCTTTTATAACTGAGTTTTGGAAGTTGCATACCATCATTTCTGACATATGCTATTGGCCACACAGACCAACCTTGCTACAATGTGGAAGGAAACTACACAAGGGTGTGAATACCAGGAAGCAGGAACCACTGGAGGCCTCCTGGAGACTAGGGACCACAAAGGCTATGATAAGGAGTATGGATTTTATTCCAGAGGACTTTAATTAAGGGGGTAGCATGTTGTAGTTCATGTTTATAAATATTGTTCTGGCTATGATAGCTAATGAATTAGAAGGTAGGCAAGAATAGAAGCAAGGAGACTGGATAGGAGGTTATTGTAATGGCCCTGATGGAAAGAGAATGAGGGCTGGGGAAATGGCAGTTCAATGAAGAATACAGACATATTTGGAATATACTTCAGAGGTAACCAAAATAATTCACTTTCTTCTCAACACTGAATGCCAATGTGATTAACACTCAGCCTAGAACATGGTGATTGTTACTTGCTCCATCCCCCATTCTCATTGTTTATGGAATATCATAAATGATCACTTTTATTTTAACAATCTAATCTCATCCAAGAGATTTTTAGTCACTAAAGAATTGTAAACATTTTTTTCTACTATCTACACTCTCACACCTAAGTGCCATATTATAAATAAGACATGGTCATGGCTAAATACTAATTTTGCAAGACACTATATTTAATCTGAGTAATAATACTAACAATAGAGACCTCACATTTGTTGGGATCTTATTGTATGTTAGGTATTTTTCTAGCGACTTTAACTCATATAACTATTCTATCAAGTAGATATTATTTTTACAAAGGAAATTGGTACTCAGAGAAGTTAAGTGACTTCCTCGAGATCACAAAGTTAGTAATTAATTGAGGCCACATTTAAACCTAGATCTATCTTGTTTCAAAATCCATGCTTTTGACCAATATGTGTTCTGCTATCTATTACTTACCTTTTATGGATTTCATAGAAAATTCTTCAACCATTTAGTTTCTTTTTAACCATTAAATCAGTCTTTCTTTAGTGATGACTAAAAGGGTCTAAGTAAATATTCATCTAATACGAAATAACATAGAATGCTTAGTGAACTGTTGATACTTTTTTTGTTGTTGTTACAGGCAAAGATAAAGAAAACTGTTTCAGAATGTGTTGGGTTTTTCCCTTATGAAAGATGTCTTTTTTCTTTATTTTGGTATGAGCACAACATGACATCTACCCTCTTAACAAAATTTCAATTGTGCAGTACAGTATTACTAACTAATAGGCACAATGTTGTACAAAAGATCTCTAGAATTTATTTACCTTGCACAACTGAAATGTAATGTTCATTAATTAGCAACTCCCCATTTTCCTCCTCCCCTCAGCCCTTGGAAGCCTACATTTCACTTTGATTCTGTGAATCTATTTTAGATGCCTCATGTAAGTGGAGTCATGCAGTATTTGTCCTTCTATGACTGGTTATTTCACTTAGCATAATGTCCTTCAGGTTCATCCATGTTGTCTCATATTTCATGATTTCTTTGTTTTTTAAGGCTGAATAATAATCCATTGTATGTATATACCACATTTTTTTACCTATGTATCCATCAATATATATTTAGGTTGTTTCCACATCTTGACTATTGTAAATACTGCTGCATTGAACATGAGAGTACTAATATCTCTTCAAGATCCTAATTTCAATCTTTTGATACATACCCAGGAGTGGTATTGCTGGATCATGTGACAGTTATATTTTTAATTTTTTGAGGAACCTCCATACTGTTTTCCATAGTAGCTGTACCATTTTGCATTTCCACCAATAGTGTACAAGGTTCCAATTTCTCGACATTTTCACCACTTGTTGTCTTTTTGGCTTTTTTGTTTGTTCTTGGTTTGGGTTTTCTTTTTTAAATAATAGCCATCATAACAGGTGTGAGGTGAAATCTCAAGTCTTAACAAAATTAATAAGATTGAAATCTTACCAAATATCTTTTCCATCCACAATGGAATGAAACTAGAAATCAACAGAGCACAGAATGTGTTTTGAACAAAAGTGTGCCTACAAATGTAGTTTTGGAAAGGAAGATGATGTTAGAAGAATAAAGAGAAAGAAAAGTCTCTCCATCCAAGCCTGCACTAAGTCCATTTGAAATTCTATTCTATTGATAGAGGAACAAATCATTATGCTTTTTAAATGTACATTAGTTATCATTCCTTTATTTAAAATGTATTGGATGGATTCTGTATGCTAGATATTATAGTAAGAGAATCACCAAGATGTTATTTAATTTTCTTAACAATCCTCCTCCAAGATAAGCGTTGTTTTCGATAATGAACACTGAGACTCAGGGTGGTTTGTCCAAGGTCATACACTAGGAAATGGCCAACCTAGGGTTTTAATCTTGGCCTTACTTCCAGTGGCTAGCCCTTTCTACTGTTCTACAATGTACATGTTATATGCATAGTTTTCTGTTCAGCCTGGAGGCAGATAAGCAAGCAACAAAAATACTTATTATTATAATTCATGTCTGCACTTTAGGATCTTAAAAACTATTGGGTTGTCGGAAAAGTCATGACGTATTTTTTCTATATTTTTCGTTGCAAAAATGTGTCATGACTTTCCCAACAACCCAATATTTACTTTAACATGTATTTAATTATGAAAGAAAGTATTTCCCTTCATTTTTTAGGGGATTTTTTTTCCTCAACGATTAATCTTTAGAGTAGAAGGCTTTTGTTTTCTAACATGAAGTCTTTATTATTGTGAATATTGCTAGTGTCTAAGTGGTTTTATGTAACTATATAATGATTTGCCAAAAAGCTTTTATATAAAGACAGTATCTTTCCAACTAGAAAATTGCTGTTTTAGACATATTGGCAAAATTTGTGCCTATCATCTACTTCTATAGCTGACTTTTTATTTTGTATGTTCCTTTCTCACATAAGGTGTACACCATTTTTTCCCCACATACTGCTTTGGAGATAAAACTCTTTGTGTCCACTTAAATGTTTTTATGAAGTGACAAGATCTATATCAATTGATTTAGTGCTGTGCTTATTAAGAAATTCAATTCATAAAAGATTATTTTAAGTGCTTTCTACATTCCTTGGAAATATTAAAAAGTATGAGTCATCTAAATTAATTTGGGGGAGGGAGCAGTGAACTCAAGACCCTTGAGATAGAGAGAACATGGATGTATGCAGAGACGAAAAATAAGGCTGAACTTAACTTCTGGCAATGTTTGTTTTTTATATAAATATATAAACATATATACTATGTATGGTTATAAATTCATACACTTATCACATGAATGTGTTACTGTATACAAAACTCCTTTAATGCTTTATTCTCAAATGCTGAGTTGAAAGATGTTTTGAAAGCCTTTTAAAATATATATCTTTATAAAGTAATATTCAGGATGATGGAAATTATTTATATTATGATAAAAATGACTATAAAATTTTTAAAAAGAGAAGGAAAAGTAGGCTGAAGATAGAAAAGCTGAAGGGAATTTCATGGAAAGATACTCCCATCCATGGCTTTTTATAGATTCATAGTGGTTAAGAGCATAAATAACCTCTGAAGTCAACACTGCTGAAGTTCAGACTCTAGCTCTGCTAGTTAAGCTGTTTGACTTTGGAGAAGTTTCTTGATCTCTCTCTGATTCCATTTTTCTTATCTATAAAATGTTTGAGGATTAAATTAAATAATATGTGTAAAGTTTTTATAACAACTGATATAGGATAAGTTTTTAATAAATATTAGAATGGATGTTATTGTTTACACTTTTAGGCATCTCCTTTTTTGTATATCAGGAAATGTATAATCTTGGCCCTTTATTGATCTAGGGAAAAATCATTGGACTTAACCTTTTCCAGGTATGGAAGTTCCCACATGGTATCTGAAGTATCTAATATAGAAAGGGACCTTCATTAGAAAACACAAAATCTGTGTTAAACAGATATGGAAACTTACCCTTTCTACCAAAAAATTAGTTTCAGTTTTATATTACCTAATTGCCATCAAGAGATAATATTTTAAAAAGAAAAAAGATATATAAATAAGAAGCCACCTCAAGACTGGTAGGAGGGGCAGAGACGTGAAAAGGGCCGAACCCTTACCTGCATATGGTAGTTGAGAATCAGGAGGGCTACCTTGACTACAGAGGTTGCCCCAGAGGAGTGAGAGACTCCAGCCTCACACTGAGCTCCCTAACCCAGAGTGCTGGTACTGGGAAGGTGAGTCCTCACAGCATCTGGCTGTGAAAAGCAGTGGGGATTCCAATTGTCTGGGTAACACGGAAGGCTGCAGAAAACCCAGATGTGCTCTTAAAGGGCCCATGCATAGACTCACTTGCTCACAGGCACTCATCCTGGGATCCAGCAGAGGGACAGTGACTTGGGAAGAGTCAGAAAGAAACTGGAAGAGACTGAGTTGTGCAGCTTCAGGAAGAGGACTAGAGGAACAATTGCCATTTTCCCTGTTTAGAATCCTCCTCCCGTGCAGTCGGCAGGTGGGTGCCATCTTTCCTACGTTGGGCCCTCCCCTATATGGCCAAATCTGAATCTGCATTAGCCTGGTGAACTCCACGCAGTCCACCCTACTGACCCCCTGGGATGCCATCAACCCAACTTGTGTAATGCCTGAGGCACTTTTTCAGCCAGCAGCCAGCCATTGTACTGTACTCTTTCTTGGACATTGTACTCTTCCTTGGACAACTCTAGAGAGTTAAGAAGCCACAGGTGGGCAGCAGCTGATCTTGGTGTGCTCTGAGACTTTTGCTGAGTAGCTGAAGACTCAGCACTAACACTAAACCAGAATCTACATTGACTTGGTAAACACCACTCACCCTATGCTGGTGACTCCCTGAGACCCCACCTCACACAACTCATGTACTGCATGATGTTTTATAAGTGTCTGAGCCTTATGGAAGCCAGCAGGTGGCAGCAGGCCTCAGGGTGCCCTGGGATTTTGTGAATCTACCCTAGGCCCAGTGTCAGTCATCCTTAGTTCGCAGCATGGACACTCCCACCTGCCTCCAGGTTCAACATAGGGAGAGACCAACCACAGATAGCATTGTAGCTAATACTAGGTAGGCCCCTACCAATCATAGGCAGTGGCTGACCTGGGCCTGCACCAGTGCCCCTCCAAAGAGGCCCTGGATCCAACATACCTGGAGGTCAGCTTCAGACCACAGCAGAATACCACCCAATTAGCCCTGCAATCAACAAACCCAAAGGGCGGTCTCAGCAGGCACCAGAGCCCACTGGGCTGAATCCCACACAGTGGGGTAAGCTCCCCACACAGCAGCTCATAAGTTGTGGACAGGCCAAACCCCACAGCCAGTCAGCCTGAGGATCAGTTCCACCTACTGACATGCCAACAGCAATCAAGGCTCAACTATAACAGGAGGGCACACAACCCACACAAGGGACAATCCTGGCATGCCCAGCACAGCTGAGCAGGGAGCCTGTACAACTGAGCCCCAAAGGACACCTACTACATAAGGCCACCTGATCAACACTGGGAGATGTAGCAGATCTACCTAATACATAGTAATGAACACAGAGAGGCAGCCAAAATGAGGAAACAAATATGTCCCAAACAAAAAAACAGGAGAAAACTCCAGAAGAAGAATTAAAAGAAATGGAGGCAAGCAACCTACCAGATACAGAGTTCAAAACAAGGTTAATAAGGATGCTCAAGAAACTTAGTGAGAACTTCAATGAAGAGAGAGCAAGCATTAAAAAAAGGACATAGAAACCATAAAAAAAGAACCAGTCATAAATAAAGAACACAAATACTGAAATGAATAATGCACTAGAACCAATTACCAGCATATCGGATGAAGAAGAGGATTGAATCAGCAATTTGGAAAACAAGGTAACAGAAATCACCCAATTGGGACAGCAAAAACAAACAAACATACAAAAAATAATTTTAAAAAAAAAGGATAGTTTAAGGGACCTCTGGGAAAACATTAAGCATAACAACATTCACATCATAGGGGTACCATAAAGAGAAGAGAGTGAGCAAGGAATTGAAAACCTATTTGAAGAAATTATGATGGAAAACTTTTCTAACCTGGTGAAGGAAATAGACATACAAGCCCAGGAAGTCATAGGGTCCCAAATCAGATGAACCCAAACAGGCCCATACCAAGCCACACCATAATTAACATGACAAAAGTTAAAGACAAAGAGACAATCCTAAAACATCAAGAGAAAAGCAGTTTGTTAACTACAAGGGAACTTCCATTAAGACTGTCATCTGATTTCTCAACAATAACTTTGCAGAAGAGAAGAGATTGGCACAAAATATTCAAAGTGATAAAAAGCAAGGATCTACAACCAAGATTACTAGACCCAGCAAAGCTATAACTTCTAGTCAAAGGACAAATAAAGAGCTTCCCAGACAAAAAATTAAAATTAAAAAAGGTAAAAGAATTCATCACCTGCCAACCAGTATTACAAGAAATTTTAGAGGAACTTCTTTAAGAAGAAAAAAAGATTAAAAATATGAATCATAAAATGGCAAGAACAACGTACTTATCAATAATCACTTTAAATGTACATAGATTCAATGCTGCAATTAAAAGACATAGGGTAGGGGCCAGCCAAATGGCTCAGTTGGTTAAGAGCACGAGCTCTGAGCAACAGGGTCACCAGTTCGATTTCCCACATGGACCAGTGAGCTGCGCCCGAGCTGAACTGCCAATAGATGGCAGGATGGATCAGCTGGTGAGAGCACGTGCTCCTAACAACAAGGTTGCCAGTTCAACTCCAGCATGGGAAGGTGGGCTACGCCCCCTCCACAACTAACATTGAACACGGCACCTTGAGCTGAGCTTCCACGAGCTGCCGACGGGTGGCCACATGGCTCGGTAGTTACAGTGTGCACTCTTATCAACAAGGTTTCCAGTTTGAATCCCACGTGGGATGTTGGGCTGTGCCCCCTGCAACTAAAACAGAACAGGGCACCTTGAGCTGAGCAGCCGCAAGTTGTCCACGGGCAGCCAGATGATGACTGGACTTGGAGCTGAGCTAGCTGCGCCCTCCCCAACTAAGATTGAAGGACAACAACTTGGCTGTTCCCCTTCCCCAATTCCCCAACACTGTTCCCCTTTCCCAATTCTCCAATAAAATTTTAAACAACAACAACAAAAAAGACATAGGGTAGCTGACTGAATAAGAAAACAAGACCCATACATATGCTGTCTACAAGAGACCCACTTCAAATTGAAAGACACACAGACTGAAAGTAAAGGATATAAAAATATATTTCATACAAATGAAAATGGAAAAAAAAAAGCTGGGTAGCAATATTTGTATCAGACAAAACAGACTTTAAAACAAAGAGTATAATAAGAGAAAAAGTGGGACATTACATAATAATAAAGGGATTGATCCAAGAATAGGATATAACCCTTGTAAACATTTATGCATGCAACATAGGAGCACCTAAATATATAAAACAAATATTAACCGACATAAAGGCAGAGATCAGCAGTAATACAATCATAGTAGGGGACTTTAACACCCCATTGACACCAGTGGACAGATCTTCCAGATAGAAAAGCAACAAGGAACCAGCAGCCTTAAATGACACACTAGACCAGATGTATTTAATTGATATTTTTAGAGCATTTCACCCTGAAGCAGCAGAATACACATTTTTTTTCAAGTGCACATTGAATATTTTCCAAGATAGACACATTAGGCCACAAAACAAGTCTCAGTAAATGTAATAAGATTGAAGTTATAACAAGAGTCTTCTATGATGACTATGGTATGAAATTAGAAATCAATCATGAGAAAAAATGACTGAAAAACACACAAACACATGGAGGATAAATAACATGCTACTGAATAATGAATGGGTCAGCAATGAGATCAAGGAAGAAATCAAAGATACCTTGAGTCAAATAAAAATGAAAACACAACAACTCAAAATCTATGGAACACAGCAAAAGCAATCCTAAGAAGGAAATTTATAGCAATGCAGGTCTACTTCACGAAACAAGAAAAATATCAGATTAATCTAACCTTACACCTAAAAGAACCAGAAAAGAAAAGAAAACAAAGCCCAAAGTGAATAGAAGGAAGGAAAGATTGCCACAGCAATATTGAAAAAGAACAAACTTGGAGGCATTACAATGCCTAATGTCAAACTATACTACAAGTCTATAGTAATCAAAACACCATGATACTGGCATAAAAACAGACACATATATCTATGGAACAGAATAGAGAGCCCAGAAATAAACCCATGCCTATATGGTCATTTAACAGATGGCAAAGGAGGCAAGAATATACAGTAGCATAGAGACACTCTATTCAATAAATGGTGTTGGGAAAACTAGACAGATACATGCAAAAAATGAAACTGGACCACCTTCTTACACCATATACAAGTTGTGATTAAAAAAAAATACATTGAATGTTTAAATTAAAACAAATTGTTACAGTAAAAGACACATTGCCATTAGTCCCCCTCAAAATATTCCCCCTCACTTAGAACATACTTACCCATCATTCTTGCCACTTCCTGAAGCAGTTCTGGAAGCCCTCCTTCATGAGTGTCTTCAGTTGCACTGTTGTAGCTGCCTCAATGTTCTGAATTGATTCAAAACGTTTACCTTTCATGGTCATTCTGGCTTTGGGGAAGAGCCAGAAATCACATGGTGCCAGATCCAGTGAATAAGGTGGATGAGGACACACTGTAAAGTTTTTATTTGACAGAAATTGCTGTACCAGAAACAATGTGTGACACAGAGAGTTGTCATGATGGAGCATGAAACCATTTGCCCATTTCATGTTAATGTGTTGTTTGTGATCCATGATTTATGGCACATTTTAAAACACACCTTCTCTGAACCATAGCTCACACCCAACGACTGCACCGAACAAGTTGAAACTTGTCACACACTGTTACTAAGGTTCGACGCACCATTTCCCGTATTGAAGATCCCTGCTTTTCCACTGGATGGCACTTGGCAGCAGCATTCATCATATCGTTTGATCACACTTGTACAAGAATAAACTCAAAATGGAATAAAGACATACATGTAAGACCCAAAACCATAAAACTCCTAGAAGAAAATATAGGCAGTGAACTCTATGACATTGCTCCTAGTAATATTTTCTCTTATTTATTTCCTTAGGCAAGGGAAACAAAAGAAAAAAATAATCAAGTGGGACTACATCAAACTAAAAAGCTTTGCACTCCAAAGGAAACCATCAATAAAACAAAAAGACAGCCTACTGACTGGGAAAAGATATTTGCCAATGACACATCTAATAAAGAGTTAATATCCAAAATTAAAAAAAAAAACTCATACAACTCAACACACACAAAAAAAATCCAGTTAAATAAAAAATGGGCAGAAGACCAGAATTTCTCAAAAAAAAATAAAAGATGTACAGTTGGCTAATAAACATATGAAAAGATGGTCAACATCACTCATCATCGGAGAAATGCAAATTAAAACCACAGTGAGATACCATCTCACACCTGTAAGAATGACTATCATCTATAAATCAGCAAACCAGTGTTGGTGAGGATGCAGAGAAAAAGAAGCGCTCATGCACTCTCGGTGGGATTGCAAATTGGTGCAGCCACTATGGAAAATGTTTGGAGGTTCCTAAAAAAAAAATGAAAAATAGTACTATCTTATTACCTAGCAATTCCACTTCTGGGTATTTATCTGAAGAAGTTCAAAACACTAATTCAAAAAGATACATGCACCCCTATGTTCACTGCAGCACTGTTTACAATAGCCAACATATAGAAGCAACCTGTCAGTAGACTATTGGAAAAAGAAATTGTGGTGCATATATAAGGTGGAATATTACTCAGCCATAAAAAAGAATGAAATCTTACCATTTATGACACCATGGATGGACCTAGAGGGTATTATAAGTGAAATATAAGTAAAATAAGTCAGACTGAGAAAGACAAATACCATATGATCTCACTTATAAGTGGAATCTATCAAAATAAATTAACAAAACAAACAGACTCATAGATACAGAGAACAAACTGATGGTTACTGGATGAGAGAGTTTGGGTGAAAAGGTGAAGAGATTAAGAAATACGAATTAGTAGTCACAAAATAGAAGGATATAAAGAAAAGCATAGAGAATATAGTCAATATTGCAGCAACTATGTATAGTGCCAGGTGGGGTACTAGACTACCTGGGAGGATCACTGCATTAATTATACAAATGTCTAACCACCATGCTGTAGACTTGAAACTTATATAAAATAATGTTGAATGTCAACTGTAACTGAAAAAAATAATTAAAAAAAAAGAAAGACGATTTTATCTTCAATTGAGTGTTTCCTTCCAAAAGATTTGCAGTTTCAGTTTTATATTACCTAATTGCCATGAAGAAATAAGATTTTATCTTAAATTGTGTTTCATTAAAAAAATCAAAAGATCCATAACAATAGGGTGAGAAATATTGAAATGAAATACAGAAAGTAGCCATTGTGCCACAGGCACTTTTTTATTACACTTACATTAAGTGTGCCCTACAGGAAACATAAGTAAGACTTTGAATCTATATTATCCTTCATGTATAGTTCCTGTAAAATTCTTTTTCATTTTATAAATTCTACTGAAGAGTTTTACCTTTAAATATTCTGTGAGGAGTTTTAGGAATACTTCCATATGAAATATCTTTACTTTCATTTTCGCTTTTAGTGTTTCCAAAAATGGTTCTGAATGATAGGAAGTACCCAAATTTCTCAGAGCATTCTCTTTATCCTTCACAATGCTTTCTAACTATTTATCTTAGGTTCACTATTAGCATGAAATCTGTGAATTAGGTCAAAAGATATAGTGGTGTCAGTATCAAGGTCCCAAGGGGAATTAGGTGGAAATTTTCAAAAAGCAATTTCATTGCTAACTTAAACTAGATCACCTTCTGGGTCCCCAGAGATAAATAATAGTTATGTCAACTCTACTTAAATACAATTTCCTGGCCTCTTTTATTTTTTCAATTTAGTTTAGGGTCTATTTTTAGGGAAGTTTTTCAATTTTAGCCAGAATATAAAGCTAAATGGCATTAAAAAAAATCTTAAGGGAAATTTAAAATAATTTGTCCCTCTAAAGATGAGAAAATCTTGTAACCACTCAGCTAGAAATATATTGTATATTCTTCTAATTCCAGGTTATATTTTTAGTGCATCTATCTCTGTTAAGGTGAAAATTTTATAAATATTTCAATAAATAATGTATATTTTTAATCTTTCCTTAGGGCACTCAAATTTTTTTGGAGGTAAGCAAATTATAAATAGTAAATGAAATATTTTTTTGTATCAGCAGTAAATTTAAAATTAGGATTTTGATCCAAACGCAATGCTCCACATATAGAAAATAAAGTAGCCAGTTTATGGCTATATGCAGCTATAAATGTAGGAATGAGTGCTAATACGCCAAATATTTTAATGGTCTTTTTGGAGAATTTCCAGTTGAAATGGCAGAGTAGATAAATTCTGTAGTTGCCTCCTCTCACAACCAAATCAAAATTATAAGGAAGCTACAGAATAACCATTATTGAGACTCTCCTAAAGTCTAGCTAAACAGAAGTCCTATAACTAAGGACATATGGGACCTGACAATTAAGTTTGCAAACTTGTTGCAAAGATATTGCTAACCTTTTTTGATATCAGAAGGATTATTCATTATGAATTTGTATCAGCTGGACAAACACTTAACCAAATTTACTATTTGGAAGTGCTGTAAAAGGCTGCATGAAAAAGTTAGACAATCTGAACTTTTCATCAACAATTCATGGCTCTTGCATCACAACAATGCACCAGCTCACATGGCACTGTCTGTGAGGAAGTTTTGAGCCAGTAAACAAATAACTGTATTGGAACACCCTCCCTACTCACCTGATCTGGCCCCCAATGCCTTCTTTCTTTACCTAAAGATAAAGGAAATATTGAAAGGAAGACATTTTGATGACATTCAGGACATCAAGGGTAATACAATGACAGCTCTGATGACCATTCTAGAAAAAGCATTCCAAAATTGCTTTGAAGGGTGGACTAGGTGCTGGTGTCAGTGCATAGCTTCCTAAGGAGAGTACTTCGAAGGTGTAGTGATATTCAGCAATGAGGTATGTGGCACTTTTTCTAGGATGAGTTTGCAAACTTAATTGTCAGACCTCATACAGAATAAGCCATCTCAAGGCTGGTAGGAGGGGCAGAGATGCAGAACAGGATGGTCTGACACCCACGTGTGACCATTAAAAATTGGGAGGGATATCTCAGCTGCAGAGTCCCCCCTCAGAGAAGAGAGGGGTCCTAGACCCATACCACGTTCCCCAACCAAGTGGTCCAGTGCTGTAAAGTCCCCACAACTTCTGGCTGTGAAAAACAGCAGCAATTGTGGTTAAGAGAGATGGAGGGTGTCTGCAGTCCCAGACGTTCCTGATAAAGGGATCAAACACAGACATATACCCTGAAAGACTCAATCTCTCTGAGCTCCAGTAGCAGGAGCTTGAAAGGTGCTAGGGACATACAGGAAGGAACTGAATTGCCTGACTTCAGGGCGAGGGCTGGAGGGACAGCTATCTCCAAGACAGAGTGCTGGCAGAATCCATTGTTTTTTTCTGTTGAGACCTCACTCTCCCAGTGTGCAAACACAGGTGGCCACCATATCTGAGTCTCCATCAAACTCGCTAGTAACATTTGTTGGACCCGCCCTGGTGATTCCCTGAGAGCCCACCCCACCCAACTTTCAGGCACACCCAAGCCTCTTCCAGTGGCTTTTCCATACAAATAGCCTATGTGGCTCATGCTTTGGACTTTCCTAAAATCTCTCAAAGATTCACAAAACCCCAGACAGGCAGTATCTGGCTTCGGCATGTCTCATACCACTTACTGAGCAGCCCCAAACTTGGCACTACCGGCAGCCGACCTCAGTTAGCAGCTTAGCCTCTCGAGGCACTTCCCAGCATAGCATGGGCCACAGCTTTCTGCAGATTGCATTGTGGCTCATGCCAGATGGCTCAGGCAGGGCACAAGGTAGGGCTGAACTTGGCATTTAGCAGGTCTCCTCCCAGGAGGCCCCAGAGCTGGCATGCCCATGGGCAGCTTCAAACCCAGCCAAAGAATCACCTGGCCACCTCCAATGACAACACAGCAAAAGGGCAGACTGGGCAGGCACTAGAGCCCTGCTAAAGCAGATCCTGCTCTGTAGCGTCAACCCTTGCACAAAAACTTCACTGTAGTCATGCCAATCCTCACAACCAATCAGCCCGAATGTTAATCCTTCCCTTTGATGTGCAAACAGCAACCAAGTCTCATCTACATCAGGAGGGCACACATAACCCATACAAAGGACACACCTGGAGCACCCGGGTCAGGTGACAAGGGAGACTGTGCACTGAGCCCCACAGGACACCTACTATATAAGTCCACTCTACTAAGACCAAGAGACAAAGCATCCCTACCTAATACATAGAAACAAATAGTCAGCCAAAACAGGGAGACAAAGAAGCATGTCCCAGATGGAAGAACAGAACAAAGCTCCAGAAAAAGAACTAAACAAAGGGGAGACAAGCAATCTACCAGACACAGAGTTCAAAACACTGGTTATAAGGATACTCAATGATCTCAGGGAGAACTTCAACAAAGAGACAGGAAACATATGTCAGACAGAGAAGGACAGATGCAATGTGATTTTGCTTATACATGGAATCTAAAGAACAAAACAAAACATAAACTTATAAATACAGACAACAGTTTGATGGTTGCAAGATGGGAGCGAGGTTGGGGAGTAAGTGAAAAAGGGGAAGGGATTAAGAAGTACAAATTGTTGCAAAGTAGTTATGGGGATGTAGGTTATAGCATGAGCAATATAGTAAAAAATATTGTAATAGCTATCTATGGTGTCAGGTGGGTACTAGAATTATCGGGGTGATAGATGGGAGGGGGTTGGGAGGCAGTGTGGAAAAGGTGAAGCACAAATTGGTAGTTACAAAATAGTTATGGGTATGTAAAGTAAAGCATAGGAATATAGTCAATAATATGGTAAAAGCTATGTGTTGTGCCAGGTGAGTACTAGTCAGAGGGATCACTTTTTACGTTACATAAATGCCTGCTATGTTATACACCTAAAACTAATATAGAATAATATTGAATGTCAATTGTATTTGAAAAATTTTTTAAAGCACGGGGGATTATGCGGTTCAAATTTCAAATTTCAGGTATAAAACACACAAGTCATGGGGGTGTAATTAATGTACAGCACAGGGAATATAGTCAGTAATTTTGTGATAGTGTGGTAGTGTCAGATGGTTGCTGGACTTACCATTGTGATCACTTCAAGTCTATAAATGTTGAATAACTATGGAGTACACCTGAAACTAATATTGTATGTTAGTTATTTTAATAAAAATCTTTTTAAAAAATAAAGATTTTTTTGGACAAAGGTAGCCAACCATATTACTGTGGTCGGCACTGAAGATAAAAACAATGAAGAAGGCATTCTTTGCCTATGATTAAACTGTCATCTTATCACAAGTACAGTAACTCTCATAAAATTGAAGAAACGAAATTATAAGAATTCTTGTCTGGTTTTCACCTTTCTAGATATAACAACAACTTTAAGATAAAAAATAAAATTAAATTAAGTGATATGTGGACAGCAAGCTGTGTGGATGAAGTGGGAGAAGGCAACACCAATGCCATGAAATCATTTGTCTTGGGCTGGCCCACAGTGAACTTTGTGGCCACTTTCAGGTAAGAACCATGGCCTGTATTTACATGGGTTAGCTACTGTGAAATACCTGTACAATCAGCTATGTAATTTCTAGAATGAAGAGAAGAAAGTTAATCAAATTTTGTTCTTTTAATTTTTTTAAGTAAAATATTCTGATTGAGTTATTCAGAAATCAATAATTCAGCTTTTGACATATTCCCAATAAAGACACTTGAATGCCATGTTTCCCCCAAAGAGCTTTTTCTTAAAATATGTGAAAAGTAATGGTAACTATTGAGAATGGTGAGAGCCATTTATCTTGTTTGGTGAATTTTAAAGGGGCTTACTGAAGCACCTCAAGGTCTATGGAAGAGGAATAGTATTGTCACAGCTCTGGGACCCCCGCTCCAACATTCCCTTCCCTAATGTTCACGTATTGTTTTACATATTGAGCTTTGGAGTTGGTTTTCTTAAACTACTGAAATAGACATTTAGTAAGACTTAAATAAATTTTATAAATAGTCCAGTTAAGTTTCAATAACTGGTTTATACTCCCAAATTTTCTAAATAAATTGTTTTTAACTATAGAAATAAAATTAATGTCATGATATAATGTAAAATGGGGTGGCTTGTACATCAGATTCTGACTTGGTATCTATAGAAATGTGACAATCAAAAGCAAACTTTGATTCAAGAAGTGAAAGTTTTCTAAGACTCATTCCCTGGCTAGGAGGGGGTTGGAAAATGTATAAAAAGAGAATTTTTGTGCTAAATTCTCAATGTGCTGAATTGGCACTTTCCAGTTCAGGATGAGCATACCAAAACTTACATCTGTGATTTTGAACAACTGCACCTTCAAGTCCAGTATTTGTTTTACACTTAAAGAATTGGTGTTCATCACATGCACACAATGTTTTTCTTTTTGCTCCTTCTCTCCCTACTACCACCAAACTCCTCAGGCATCATCCTAAAGCCAGATAGCTAAAATTTTCCAAGCTGTTAATATTCTAATAAAGGGAAGGCATGTCATTAAATTATGTTATGTGCTATTGGCCACTACAAGATTTTAAGAACTTATTTGGAAGAAATGTGTTTGTATCATTCTCTGCATATCTTCTTTTTTATGACCAATTTCTCTAGATATTATCATTTCCAATTGCTGAATCTCCTTGGACTTATAGGTAAAAAGAAGGAGTTTCAAGTATGGAGTAGGACTACATGATGTCTTTAAATAAGAAATTTTCATGGAAGTTTTTTTAAGAAGGGAAAATGTGGAAACAAGTTTCACATACATTGTATTTCTTAAAAAGTAGAATACTTTAAACAAAAATGATTAAGGTTAACATCGCTAGTGATTTCATGTGAATATCATGTACCCTTTGATAAAATGTGATGAAAAGAATAATTCACTAAACACATAACCCCAATCTAATCATGAGGAAAACATTAGACAAGCCCAAATTGAAGGATGTTGCATAAATTTCCTGACCAGTACTCCTCAAAGTGTCAAGGTAAAAAACAAACAAACAAACAGGGAGAATGATCCCAGATGGTGGAGTAGATAAACACTATGCCTGTGTCCTTCCGTGAACACATTAAAATTACAACTAACTTATAGAACAGTCAACCTGGAGAACCATCTGAAGTCTAGCTGAACAGAAGTTTTATAACTAAGAATATAAAGAAGAAGCGATGTCAAGACTGGTAGGAGGGGTGGAGATATGAAATGGGCTGGCCCCAAACCTCTTTGTGGCTGATGAAAATTGAGAAGGATATCTTGGCCACAGAGTTTCCCCATGGAGCAGCAAGGGACTCCAGCTTCACACCAGGCTCCCCAGCCAGGATTACTAGTTCTAGGCAGAGGAGCCCCCACAACATCTGGCTGTGTAAAACAGTGGGAATTCCAACTGTTGGGTGGGATGAAAGGCAGTGGAAAACCCAGCCATCCTCTTAAAGGGCCCATGCACAGATTCACTTGCTTGTAGGTACTCACCCTGATCTCCAGAGGAGGGACAGTGACTAGGGGGCATGTCAAGACATATTTGAGCAGACTGAGGTGTGTGGCCTCTGAGGGTGGCCTGGAGGATAGTCAACATTTTCCCTGTGTGTTGTCCTTCTCACATGCAGCACGCAGAAGGACATCTTTCCTGTGTTGAGCCTGTCCCCTAATTTTACAGCCAAATCTGAATCTGATTGGCCTGGTGAACTCCTACAGCTCTGCCCTGCTGACTCACTGAGACCCACTACACCCAAATCCCTATAGCAGGAGGCTTTATTGGAAGTTGAACCTTACCAGAGCTGGCAGCCAGCAGCAGGTGGCAGCAGGCCTCAGTGTGTCCTGGCTTTTTGCGGAGCTACTCCAGACCCAGTACTGCTGTCAGCCATCCTAAGTTCACAGCATGGCCTCTCTCACATGCCTCTAGGTCTAACACAGGCAGCAACCAATTTGTGGATCACTTTGTAGCTCCTACCAGGTACTCCCCAACCAATTACAGGCAGCAGGTGACCTGGGCCTGCATCGTAGACCCTCCCAAGAAGCCCCAGAACCAACATACTTGGAGACTGTCTTCAGACCACAGCAGAGTACTGCCCAAATAATTTCACAAGCAGCACACCCAAGTGGTGGTCTCAACAGGTAGGAGAGCTTGCTGGGTCGAATCCAGCTCCATGTGGTAAGCTCCCCAGCACAGCAGCCCATAAGCTGTGGACATGGCCAAATTCCACAGCCAATCAGCCTGAGGGTCAGTGTCACCCACTGACATGCCAACAGCAGTCAAGGGTCAATTATAACAGGAGGGCACACACAACCCACACAAGGGATGCTCCTGGAGCATCTGGAGCAGGCGACCAGGGAGACTCTGCCCAGGCCCCACAGGGCACCTACTACATAAGGCCACCCAGCAAGAGATGTAGCAGATCTATCTAATACATAGAAACAAACAGAGAGGCAGCCAAAATGAGAAAATAAATATGGCCCAAATGAAATAACAGGAGAAAACTCCAGAAAAAGAACTAAACAAAATGGAGACAAGCAACCTACCAGATACAGAGTTCAAAACAATGGTTAAAAGGATGCTCAAAGAACTTAGTCAGAGCTTCAACAAAGAGATAGCAAACACTAAAAAAAGACATAGAAACCATAAAAAAGAACCAATCAGAAGTGAAGAATACAATAATTAAAATGAAGACTGCACTAGAAGGGATGAAACAGAGGATCAAATCAACAATTTGGAAGAAAAGGTAGCAGAAAACACCCAATTGGAACAGCAAAAGGAAAAAAAGAAAAAGAAAAAAAAAACAATACTGAGTAGAGTTCAAGAGACCTCTGGGACAACATCAAGCTAACAACATTTTCATCATAGGGGTACCAGAAGGAGAATACAGAAAGCAAGAGATTGAGAACATTATTTGAAGAAATAATGACAGAAAACACTTTCTTAACCTGGCGAAGGAAATAGACATACAAGCCCAAGAAGCACAGAGAACCAAACAAGATGAACCCAAACAGGCCCACACTAAGACATATTATAATTAAAATGGCAAAGGTTAAAGACAAAGAGAGAATCCTAAAAGCAGCAAGAAAAAGGCAACTAGTAACTTTTAAGGGAGCTCCCGTAAGAGCTCAGCTGATTTCTCAACAGAAACTTTGCAAGCCAGGAAGGATTGGCAGGAAATATTCAAAGTGATGAAAAGCAAGGATCTACAACCAAGACTACTCAGCAAGGCTATCATTTAAAATCGAAGGACAGATAAAGAGCTTCCCAGACAAGAAAAAGCTAGAGTTCATCACCACCAACCTAGTATTACAAGGACTGTTAGAGGGACCTCTTTAAGACAAATAAAAAATATGAATAACAAAATGGTAATAGTTACATACCTATCAACAATCATTTTCAATGTAAATGGATTAAATGCTTCAATGAAAAACATAGGGTGGCTGAATGCATTAGGAAACAAAACCCTTACATATACTGCCTATAAGAAACTCACTTCAGATTGAAAGACACACACAGATAGAATGTAAAGGGATGGTAAAAGATATTACATGAAAATGGAAAACAAAAACAAAAACTGGAGTAGCACTACTTATACCAGACAAAATAGAATTTTAAAAGGCTGTAACAAGAGACAAAAAAAGAACTAGTAATTCCACTTCTGAGTATTTATCTGAAGAAACCCAAAATACTACTTCGAGGTGATGTGTGCATCCATATGTTCATTGCAGCATTATTTAGTGGTCAAGATGTGGAGGCAGCCTGGGTGTCTGACGATAGAAGAAAGGATAAAGAGGAGGTGGTACATATGTACAATGGCATATTGCTCGGCCAAGGAAGGGAATGGGTTCTTACCATCTGCATTAGCATGGATGGACCTGGAGGGTATTGTGCTGAGTAGAGTATGTCAGAGAGAAAAAGACAGATCCAATGTGATTTCACTTATATGTGGAATCTAAATAATAAAATAAACAAACAAAACAGAAACAAACTCATAGCTACAGAGAACATTTTAATGGTTGCCAAAATAGAGAGAGGTTGAGGGGTCAGTGAAAAATGTGAAGGGATTAAGAAGTACAAGTTGGTTGTTACAAAGTAGTCATGGGGATGTAGTGTATAGCAGAAGGAATATAGTCAATAATATTATAATAATTATGTGTGATGTCAGATGGGTACTAGATTTATCAGGATGATAGATGAGAGGAGGTTGGGGGACAAGGTGAAAAAGGTGAAGGGATTTAGAAATACAAGTGAGTAGTTACAAAATAGTCATGAGGATGTGAAGTAAAGCATTGAGAAATATAGTCAATAATATTGTAATAGCTATTTATAGTACCAGGTGAGTAATTAACTACTCACGGGGATCACTTCTTAAATCATACAAATGTTTAACCACTGTGCTGTACACCTGAAATTAATACAAAATAATATCAAATTTTAACTATAATTGAAAATTTTTTAAAGTGGGGGGAAAAGTGAAGGGGAATAAGAGGTTCAAATTTCCAGGTATAAAAGAAATAAGTTATGGGATGTAACATATAGCAGGGGGAATATAGTCAATAATATTGTGATAGCATGGTACAGTGTCAGATGGTTGCTGTACTTATCATGGTGATCATTTCTTTAGGTATATAAATGTTGAATAACTGTGGTATACACCTGAAACTGATATAAATTGTATGTTTGCTATATTTTTTAATAAAAATCTTAAAAGAAAAAAAAACACAAGAAAAGACATAGAAACTGTCGTAGACCATACAGACACCAAGGAGACATGATTAGTAAATGCAGTGTTAGGTATCCTGGATTGGATCCTAGAAAAGAAAAATGACATTGGTGGGAAAACTTGTGAAATATGAATAGTCAAGAGTTTAGCTAATAGTAATGCACCAATATTGGTTTCTTAGTTTGACAAATGTGCCATAATAATGTAAGAAAATAATATTAGAGGAAACCGAAAGTGGGGGAGAGCTATACAAGGACTCTCTGTATTATCTTTACAATTTTTCTAAAAATCATTTCCAAATTTAAAAATTACTTAAAAAAAAAAGTGTTGAGTTCTTCCTCTGGTATGGCAGAGTGAGGTCTAAACAGAGTGACCACCCTACAGATATTAACCATAATCTCTGAACAAAATACAAAGAACTAGCTGAAGGTTCTGGAAAGTAAACAAAAGTTGGCAGATTTTAGAGAGGAATTGAAACTTGGAAGGAGGCACCAGCACTAGGTAAGTTTCCTATTTTTAAGGTATTAGCCTGAGGACAGGCAACAGTCACATATTGTGGGGAGCAACTAAATTGCCAAAAGCCCACAGTCATTTTGCTGCAGAACCAGAGGACAGAGCCTGGGTCAGCCAGAGCCACAGGAAAGTGAAGGAGGAAGTCTCAAAAAGGAGAATATCAGAGAAGGAAAGCTCCAAATTTTATGTATACAAGCAGACTCTGCCCAATTCTCTGGATGATTACTGAACCACAAATGCATGGAACAGTCTCAAAACAGCTTGAAGCTAAGGCTAAAAGAATTGAACTGAGGCCTTGACCACCACAGGTGAGACAGAGTTTGCAGCTTGAGGCTAATCAAGTTAATTGTTAAAACAAAAACATCAACACTGTTTTACAAATATAACAGGACTCAGACTCTCCAAAACAAAACGTTCATGATGTCCAGAATACAACCTAAAATTCTTGACATTCAAAGAACCATGAAAGGGAAAGGACAATTAAGAGGCCAATCCTGAAGTGATCCATAAGTTGGAAATACCAGAAAAGAACTTTAAAGCAGCTCTTATAACTATGCTCAGCAAGTAAAAGGACAAGCCAATTGAGATGAATGAAAAGATAGGCAATCTCAGCAGAGAAATACAAAATATATAAAAAGAGCCAAATGAAAATTCTAGAACTGAACACTACAACATCTTAAACTTTAAAAATCTGTGTGGCCTTAGTTGCAGAATGGAAATGAAAATGGAAAGAGTTAGTGAATTTGAAGATACATTGATACAAATTGTCCAATCTGAAGAATAGAAAAAAATTTAATGCATCAGAGACTTGTTAGAAAATATACCTTATCAAAAGTTATACATGTATGTAATTGGAATTCCAGAAAGATGAAAGACAGAGAATGAGACAGAATAAGTATTTGAAGAAATAATGGTTTGAAAACTTTTCAGATTTGGTGAAGGACATAAAATGTACAGATTCAATAAGCTCAGTAAATGCAAAAAGGAGTATCAAGAAAACTTCACCTACTGATATCATAGACAAATGCTATAAACCGAACATAAGAGAAAATCTTGAAAATGCCAGAGAAAAACAACACATTACATACAGGGGAACAGTTTGCATCACTGTGGGTTTTTCATCAGAAACTAGGGTGGTTTCAAAGATAGTGGAATGGCATCTTTAAAGTGTTGAAAGAAAAAAAAACTTTCAACCTAGAAAACTATATCCAGCAAAAACATCCCTCAAAATCGAAGATGAAATAAAGATTTATTTTAAGCTCTAAGAATTAATTGCCAGCAGAACTGAACTAATAAAAAAAAATGCTGAGGGAAGTTTCTCAGCCTGAAGTGAGATGATATCAGAGGGAAGCTTGGATCTTTAGGAAGGGGTGAAGAATATCAGAAGTGGTGTATATCTCAGTAAATACTAAGAAAATCTAGGTCATGATCAGTTTAAAATGCCATCAGGCTAGCTGGCTAGCAGCTTAAGAAGTAGTTTCTCCTAGCCAGTGACTATAATATCTATAAAGAAATTTAAAAAGACTAATAGCTTTGAAATGTAAGACTGACAAACAAATGACAGAATTTGTGAGGAATTCCTAATCAAGTCAAATTGGGGGAAGAGCAAACAATGTGAACTTTCCATCCTTTACCTTGGGAAATGGGGTAGATCATCACATCTCAAAAAAGGCCAAAAGGAATTTCCTATCTCTATCACTACTTGTATCTTGATTCACAAACCTAGAACCTATATCTACTAGAAAAAATAGGCACTGCACCTTGATTTTACAGATAACTATACATTTAAGTGCTCATTTAACTTCATTGATAGGTTCTTGGAAACTGTAGCTTCCAGTGAAGCAATATATAACAAAATTAATTTTACCATAGGCTAATTAACATAAACACAAGTGTTAAGTTCCTATAGCATATTTCTGGTCACAAAAACATCTAACTTCCAAATAAACACCCAAAACACTTCTAATATTAAATATTGAAATAAATCTGAGCTATACATATGTTTAAGAAAGATTAATAGGGCCGGCGAGTGGAGTGTTGGTTAAGAACTGGCTTGGGACGCCAGAGGGCCCCAGTTTGGATCCCACATATGAGGGCCAGTGACACTGCCCTCTACAGCTAAGATGCTGAACAATCGCTCAACCTGGAGCTGGGTTGCCGTGAGTCATCGGTGACAGCACAGGCTGCAGCCCCTGCTGCAGTGGGTTGCCATGGGCTATTGTGTGTAGCCAGCAGCCAGCTTGAGCGGCCAGCAGCCGCGGTGAGTGGCCATCCAGAAGCCGGCGACTGATCTGCCTCAGCCAGGAAGAGCGCAATGATGGTGCCAACTTGGGCCAGTGAAGCGACGTCCTCCACAACGAGACTGAAGAACAAAAGGACAGCAACTTGTCTGTTCCCCTTCCCCCAATTCCCCAGCGCTGTTCCCGTCCCCCAATTCCTCAGTAAAAAAATCTAAAAAAAACAAAAAAATCTCTCAAAGGTTCACAAACCCCAAACAAGCAGCATCTGGTCTTGACATGACCCATACCTCTTGCTGAGCATACCCAAGCCCAGCACTAACAACTGCTGGCTTCTGTTCATGGCTTGGCTTCTCGAGGCATCTCCAAGCCCATGGCACGTGGTGACTATCTGCAGATTGCTTTGTGGCTCATGCCAGGTGGTCCGGGGCAGGGCATAAGCTGTGGCTGAACTTGACCTGCAGCAGTCTGCTCCCAGGAGGCCGCAGGGCAGCACAGCTGGTGACTGACTTCAGACCAAATTGGAACACCACTCAGCTGCCTCTGTAGGGGACACACCCAAAGGGCAGACTGGGCAGGAGCCAGAGCCCTGCTAAAGCAAATCCTGCTCCATAGGGTCAGCCCCTGCACAACAGCTCCTCCACTGTAGTCACAGTCGGTCCTCACAACCACTCAGCCTGAGAATCCATCCCTCCTATTGACTTGCAAACAGCAATCAAGACTCAACTGCATCAGGAGGGCACACACAACCCACACAAGGGACACAACTGGAGCACCCAGATCAGGTGACCAAGGAGACTGCCACTGGGCCCCACAGAACACCCACTATATAAGGCCACTCTACTAAGACCAAGTGACATAGCAGCCCTACCTAATAGATAGAAACAAACACAGAGAGGCAGCCAAAACAGGGAGACAGAGAAGCATGTCCCAAATGAAAGAACAGAACAAATCCCCACAAAAAGAACTAAACAAAATGAAGATAAGCAATATACGAGATGCAGAGCAAAACACTGGTTAAAATGATCTCAGTGAGACCTTAAACAAAGAGATAGGAAACATAAAAAAGAACCAGTTAGAAATTGAGAATATAATAACTGAAATGAAAAATACGTTAGAGGGAATCAGTAGTAGATTAGATGAAGGAGAGGATCGAATCAGCAATTTAGAAGATAAAGTACAAGAAAACACCCAATCAGAACAGCAAAAAGAAAAAAGAATCCAAAAAAATGAGGACAGTTTAAGGGGCCTCTGGGACAACATCAAGTGTAACAACATTTGTATCATAGGGTTACCAGAAGGAGAAGAGATTGAGCATGGAATTGAAAACCTATTTGAAGAAATGATGGAAAATGTCTCTAACCTGGTGAAGGAAATAGACATACAAGCCCAGGAAGCATAGAGAGTCCCAAACAAGATGAGCCCAAAGAGGCCCACACCAAGACAAATCATAATTAAAATGCCAAAGCTTAAACACAAAGGGGCAATCTTAAAAGCAGCAAGAGAAAAGCAGTTAACTTTTAATACAAGGGAGCTCCCATAAGGACCCAGTAATCTCACTTCTGGATATTTATCTGAAGAAACCCAAAACACTACTTTGAAGGGACATGTGCATCCATATGTTCATTACAGGATTATTTACAATAGCCAAGACATGGAAGCAGCCTGGATGTCCATCAATGGATGAATGAATAAAGAAGAGTTGGTAAATATATACAATGGAATATTACTCAGCCATAACAATGAATGAAGTCTTGCCATCTTCAACAATATGGATGGACCTAGAGGGTATTATGCTGAGTAGAGTAAGTCAGACAGACAAAGACAAGTGCCATATGATTTCACTTATATGTGGGATCTAAAGAACAAAAACAAAGCAGAAACTCATAAATACAGACAACAGTTTGATGGTTGCAAGATGGGAGGGTGTTGGGGGGTGGAAAGGGGAAGGGATTAAGAAGTACAAATTGGTTGTTGCAAAGTAGTCATGGGGATGTAAGGTATAGCATAAAGAATATAGTCAACAATATTGTAGTAACTATGTATGGTTTCAGATGGGTACTGAATTTATCTGGTGATCACTTTGTATGTTATGTAAATGTCTCATCACTATGTTGTACACCTGAAAATAATATAATATCGTATGTCAACTGTAATTGAAAAATAAGAAGTTATCAAAACAAGAGTAAGTTTTCAATGAAGTAATTTACTAAGTTATAATTCTGTTGTGTGTATAAAGAAATAAATGTTTCTTTTCCTGACAACAAACTTGTTTCTAGGCCATGATATTTACATTGATATGCCAAATTTGTCTTTAATCTCTTTAATCTCAAATTAAGCATACTTTCTATTTGTATGGCACTTAAAGATACAAAAACACTCTGAGATAATTAGCCCAGTTTTATAGATGTAGAAACTGAAGCTTAGAAATATTAAGTGATTTGCACATGTTTATATAGTTTTCATATATCCTTGAAACCAGGTGTTTGGATTCCAAATTAAGCACTCTTTCCACTACAAGAGTACCACTTGTATTAGAGTTGTAAAGTGAAAAAGTGGGGCTCTCTTGGGTCCAACTAAGAGGTTTTAATAAAACTCTACTTGACTGTATAGTTTTTCCTAATGAGGGGTTTCA
The DNA here is from genome assembly GCF_001890085.2 of Hipposideros armiger. Classification (NCBI taxonomy): domain Eukaryota; kingdom Metazoa; phylum Chordata; class Mammalia; order Chiroptera; family Hipposideridae; genus Hipposideros; species Hipposideros armiger. The sequence goes on along the minus strand of NW_017731554.1, from coordinate 1,289,511 downwards.
CGTCAGGGTTCTCCAGAGCAGCCATGCCAGGGTTGTAGTAGTGTGCAGCTACATCACTAACAACAGACTGTTGATATTTCATTGACAATCTTAAATATGTTAACTTAAGTATTCTATGTGGTTTATTTTTTTCTACCATTTTATTTGATTGCAGTTCTCCTGAACAGAAGGACAAATGGCTCTCTCTTCTTCAGAGGTATTTTTTCAGTATATGTATTTTAATCTTTAATCTATAGTTCAATGAATTAAATTCTTCTCTACAAAGATGTGCCCCAAATGACTCCCCTTCTCCTCAGTAGAAATTGTTCATTTGTCCTCAAAATAAGCTGTTGTTTAGACTGTACACTAGCCACTACATACTGTAAGTAATGTTCTCTCATTACATGTATTTATTACTTCCTAGGAAGGAGAACATTGAGGTCTGGTTAGATTATTTCAGACAGAAATTAGCCAATAATCTCTGCCATCTCTTTTCCTGTCCCCAATCTACCATTTGGAGCTAACGATTTTCTCAAAGCATGTATTAAGTTTTCGTATATGAAGAGTTTTCTGCTGAGCACCTCAAAAATCCATCATTATTTCCTACCTTTGAGCATACAGACTAAAATGGTCAATTTAGGTTCATCTCTTATTGCCATAGTTCTTCCCTCCGTTTTTCCCTCTCTGCCTACCCAAGCAATGGGACAACCAAGATTTACACTCCACTGGAGAGCTAAATGAGACGTGAAAGGCCATTGTTTTAGTTTGGTCTAGTAAAGTATGAGATGTACTCCTGTGCCTAAGTAAGGTCCAGAGAAGTAGGGAAGCTTTGAGGATAAAACATCACCCAGAGGTGGCTAGACCCGGCTGTGCTTCTCAAACCTCACTTGAAATGGACCCCCATTCTTTTTGTGCCCATGCCTAATGTCCTGAGATTTTTTTTTTCTCTTTCAACCCATAATGTAATCTGACTTTGCTGAGTCCTTCCATCTGTCTTTTTAAAAATAACAATTAAGTATATTGAAAATATTATCAAAATAGATTGATTTAAAAATAAGCAATTTAGCAAAATCCATCTGACTCAGTGTTGTTTTGGGTTGTTGTTGCATTTGATTAGATACATCAATCTAGAGAAAGAGAAGGACTATCCGAAGAGCATTCCCCTCAAAATCTTCGCCAAGGACATTGGGAATTGTGCCTATGTAAGTGTTTCTAAGCCAGAAAATTAAATTCCAAGTCCCTGCATCAGGCAGAACACCAGGCAGGCAGACAGACAGACAGACAGACTGTGTATGTGCCATGCAAGGTAGGCATTTAGAAATACCACTGTGGCAAAACGCATTTTCCTGGGTATGTGTATGTCTTTCTATATATGAAAAGTAAACGCTACAGAAAAAGAAGCAAGAGAAATTCATATTAACTGTAGTATTTAACATTTACACGTGGCAGGAATATTGCTTGTCAGATGTCTCTTCCCTCTGGCATTAGTGTTTCTCTGGATCCTTTCAATAGCAGCTGCAGAGGCTTACACTAAAGCCAGTTCCACAAGGAGATATTTCCTATTAGTATTAAGCAATTGTTTCCAACTTTTCACTTCTTAAGTAGAAAGTGATTTTGGAAAGTTATTCATTCTTTGAGTTTTGGGGGATTGAATTCCTCAGGTTAATAAATGGATGAGCTGAGAGGGGTGACATTTTTAAAGGGTCAGCATGTTTCTAACTCACAGTTTGTATCATATTGGTCAAATAAAAAGTCCAGTTAAGTCTAGTTAGTAGATGTAACTTGACTGAAATATAGTACAAGTGCCAAGATGTTATCAATGATGAACAAAATGGAAACTAGTGAATATTTTTATTTTTACTATGAATTATCATACTTCACAGCAGCTCTAGATCACACAGAATAGTTTTGTGTGTGGAAAAACATGTAGTACAAACAGTTGTCTTTTGGCTGAAAGCAAAATTATGCAAATGTTCTGACATGAGTGCCAGATGTCACTGCTTGAGGGAAGTACTCAAATTTTTATGGTATGAAGACTACAGAGATCTCCTGTAGCAAAAGAGTCTACATACGTATATACGTACATATATACATGGGTATATACATACCCAACCAACCACCACTTTCTGCTGCTGGCTTTGATTCAGTTGTTGTGGCAGTTGGTTACATTGAGGGTTTTCACAGAAAGTCCCTTGAACTTTTTTTTTTTTAACACTTTCAGTGTATAAAAGTGTGTGCTTGAGAGAGGACTGGTGTCCCACTCTCATTTTGAAGAGATGACATGCACTGTGGTTGGGTGCTGTGTTTTTATTACTGATTAGTACCCTGTTTAATTCAACAGTGATATGACACTGTCCTTCACTCTCTTAAGCTGCTTCATGGCACGAGTCTCCTATAATGGAGCCCTGCTTCCAGAAAGAGTGATTGCACCCAAATAAGAGTGCACGTATGGGGAAGCATTCTTTATCCTTGGCCTTTAGCTCTGCACCCTGTCGGTGATTTCTGCTAATATGGAAAAAAAAAATAACCACATTTTCAGTTTTGTCTCTGTTTTATTTGTTTGCTAGACAAAGAGCACTGTCTGAGGAAATTTATTTTTTTGTCTACCAGAGAGTCATGCAAGGAAAACACACATCCTGTAATTACTGTTTCGAACATATATGCCTAATAGTAAAAAAAAATTGTCTTAGAAACTAGGAACATTGGGAGTGATTATTAGTATTACAGGGTAGATTCTTCACTTTACAAAAGACTCCATGAGAGAGTTTCTTTAAATTAAATGGCAGGGTTTACAGACTTTAAAAAAGAAGAAAGTAGAAGCCTTCCATGAAATTATATTGCAAGTTAAAGCCCAATATATAATTCTACATCTTTGCAACTCTGGTAGAAGACAAACACTGGGTTGGTTGGGTGCTCTGTGCCATCCCTGTTGGGTTCTGAGACACTTTTGCACAATCCTTAGAGCTACAGGGAGCATAGTTCAAAATCAGTTAACAAACAACCTTAAGAGATAATTTATCATGTCAAGTAATTGACTTGTAGTGAAATAATGCTATAATGGAAGAATAAGTGATGAATCATCAATGGATTTCTCTAAGCTTTATTTTTACATAATTTTTTGTTTTATATCATTTTGTTTTCATTTATGCTACTTGTTTGTGCCATTTAAGCCCTATCAGGGATACAGCCTTAGTTCCTAGTTTATCTGATAATTATAATATTGGCTTGTCGGAAAAGTCATGACGCATTTTTGCAATGAAAAACATGGAAAAATACGTCATGACTATTCCGACAATCCAATATGTAAAACCTATATACATAATAAATATTTCTTTTCTGATGACATAACATTGTCTTATATTTAAACAATGTGTTGGAATTCAGTGAACTCTATATCTATATCTATCTCAGAATCTTGTTAATCCCCTTGTTTGTTGTGAACTGTCTATTCTTAAGTAGTAATTTCTCAATGTAGTTTAGCACAAAGCTATTAGAGATACTATTTAATGGCAGAGTTGGTAACAGAAATGAGCCTTCTAAAATTTTCAGTCCTCTTTGCTAGACTCACTGGTTTTAAGGCCTCTACAGATTTCAACAACGAAAATCTCAGTTGCCACAGTGCCTGACATATAGAAAGTGCTCAATAAACAGTGATTTTTTAAAATTCTAAACTTTAAATGTCTTTTATAAGCAGTTCTTATTCTGATTTCACCTGAACTGACTTTTTTACCATGCAAAGAAATAAAAACCCACACTGCGAAAACAGTACTCGGGAAGAAATAGAAATAGCTGTCTTCCTCTTTTATTACATGTTGCATTATGGAAATGATGCAAAGGGTCAACCTCACTGATTTCTTTTTGGTTGGGAGGGTGGTCCATGTACTTGCCCTGAAATATATTTACCCTTTTTCTTTCTTGCCTCAGTGAGCCATGTATTCTTTTTTTAAGAGAAATAGGTGTTTTATTAAAAGGCACGTATAATGGAATGAAAGTAAATTATCAGTGGTTTGTGTTCTAATTAAGTCATATGCGTTACCCTGTCAGCACTTGAAATCAAGATTTGCCTTTAGATAATCATTTGACAATAATTACTTGTTCTCCTGTTTTAAAATCCTTTATGTATATCAGTGTTTCTTATTTTTTTTTCTGCAGTCTAAAACTATAACAATAACGAATTCAGATACAGCAAATGAAGTTATCAACATGTCACTACCAATGCTAGGGATAACTGTAAGTTACTCTGCTAGATATTGTTAATTAACAAACTTTGATACTTTAGATTCATGTAAATATTATCCCTTCCATCAGAAGACAGCTGATTGCTTGAGATATCAGTCATATTTTGTCCCCAGAAATGTAGAAAATAAGGAGTGTAAATCCTTAATATTATCTTAATATTGGATGCTATTCTTTTACTCCCATTTTAAAATCTGTGTGAACTTAAAAGCATAACATTAGACTCTAATTTTAGAGTGGTAATAAAATAATCATGTATTTTTATTGTATATGCTATGTACATACACAGTTGGGGAGGTATTTTCTTTTTTGTATAAGAATCTTAACAAAAAAAGTTTCAACCTCCTCCTTCTTTCCCACTTGTCACTATATATGACTGTTCTTTCCCCATATCCTCTCCTGTTCTTCTCCCTTACCTAATTATTCTCTTATTATCCCAAGGTTCAATAAGTCTTAGGATGATGACTTCTGAAGGATTTGCTCTGTAGTAGAATTTTTAAATAAAGAACACATAGCTAGAAACCATATTCACTGGCTGCAGGTCCAGAGGATGATACCTCTAATGAATTGGTAAATTAAAAACCAGCTTTGAATTGGGTCATGGATTTAAAGAGTTTTAGTGTGTACACCACATTTTCCCGTTTTGCTTTTAGCTTCTGCTTCTTTCTGTTTTATGTGGCAAAGACAAGTTTTTTAAATTTTTTTAATGGACAAGATTGGAATATTTGAGGATGAAGTAGGGGAAAGAGAATTGGAAAGTTCTCCTCCCTACTGGTATATAAACACCATACAGGAGTGACATTCGGAAGGATAGAAACTAAAGAAAGCACTTGGACGACACCATTTCTTGAGTGAGATTCTCTATAAATATGAAAGCACAGTGTTACTATGAGGTGACATATGACATAATATTAATATATGCTGTGGTCTTATTCATTGTATTTAGATCTGCTTGTACACAGTGTTATAGTAAGCCTTTAAGAAAGTAGGGCAACCAAAACTTAGGGCAAGAAATCTGATTTCTTTTAGTTAAATTTAATAATATATTGGGTTGTCGGAAAAGTCATGACACGTTTTTGTAACGAAAAACAGAAAAAATACATCATGACTTTTCCGACAACCCAATATTTAAGATGTAATTAAATTTTTGTGCACAATAAAGAAAGCACCTCTGCATTGATTTTTAAGCTTATACAATTATGTCTTGAAAGAGATTGAGTAGTTTAAGGGGAAGGAAAGGAGATTAATCATGACTTTTTTTTTTAATTTATGGTTTTCTTTTGGATGAAGTGATCAATCGCCTCAGACCAAATATACTTCTATTCAATATAATATTTTTTACTGTTCTAAGGGATTAGTACAGTGTTGTCAGACATTGTCAAAAAAAAGAAAGGATTTTTGTGAGATTGCTCTTCCTATTTGCAATAAAACTTCTGACTACAGGAATGGGGAAGGAAATGATGAATAGGCTGTGGGAGTGGGGGAAGGGTATGCTCTATAGACAGAACCCTCTGTTAGAAGGTCCGGGCCATGATTTTCAATCAGAAAATAAAGGCAGGAGTATTGGTATTACTAATATGTTCTAGCTTCATTTAAAACATTTTTGCTTTTCCCTCTCCTAGAGGATACAGTGAAGTCTATAATTTAGTATTATTTCTTTCAAGTAGGATTTTTAGCATTGCTGGGTTTTAATTCTGCTAGTGAACAATTCCATTTTTTTTATGATGTCACTGGACCTATTCTGTAGTCAAAATTCTTGTTCTTTCTGTCCCTAGAACTGAACTTGCCCAAAATAAAGCCAATGACTGTGCCAGCTACCTATCTCCTTTCTCTCAGAAGCAGCTGAGCTAATAGCCTTTGCGATTTTACTTTTTCATCACAGACGCAACAGTGTTTGTGGCTTCCTGTATAACAAGGTTGTCTTTGAAGGGGCATGTAGGAGATTAAGTCCGATATTCCCTGAGAAGTCTGGAGACATAGCAGAAGTCAGGATTCTAAAGAAAAGATTAGTCTTTTAGAAAACAAGGGAGTTTCTCTTCCTTTGTGAAAGGGCATGTATATGATTTCACATTCTGTGGGCTACCCATAATAATGAGTAGTTCCATTGCAGTTCTTGGATGCCTGGCCATCACTAGGAAAAGGCAGGAATTGGAGAGGGGGAGAAGGGTTGTAGGAATTAGCACTGTCGTCTTCAAAAACTGTAACAACCCCCATGAATCTGAAGGCGTTTATATTGTCCCCATTTTGATTTTTTTGCAAAACATAAAAATGTCAAAAAATGTGTCCTCCTTCAATTACCAACCTTGAAAGAATTTTTTTTAATTCTTTGCTTTTCAGGGCTGTGAGAGAGATTACCAGTTATGGGTCAATTCTGGCAAAGAAGCGGCTCCATATCCACTTATTGGTAAGTTTCTGTGAAAATCTAAGATAGGTTTGATTGTATTTTAATTATAATTCTAAATGTCTCAGAGAACTAGTCATATGGTCCTAAGCTTAATTACTATTAAATATTAAATCTCATAAATTCATTTATTTAATAAACATCTATCTATTTGCTAGACAAATAATATCTCATCACTCAAGCAGCTGGTGGTATAGTTGGGAAGAGAAATGTAAATTTTCTTCTTTTCTTTTCCACTTTACAAAGAGAGCTAGCTATCTTGCCAAGCCCTTTTAAATTTTTTTCTAGAATAAAGCAATATGTACGGGTATTTCTTTTCCCCTGTATGTTTATTTTTCATATTCAGTTATTGAATTTCCTGCTTCCTTTCCTACCTAATAAATTGCCTCTATGGAAGACCATCTAGAATGTAATCATGAGTCTTAATCTCACAGAACTTTCCTAGACATCATAAAGAAAATAAGAGTAACCCATTTAGATTCCGAAAAATCTTCACTGACTTACAAACTAGCTAATACTTCTCTAATTTAGTTTGCTATTTCTCTAGCCAGATTTCTCAGCATTTGTTTTGAGGCATTATTCGTAAATAGTTACATCTCACCTTATTTAAATCATTTAGCTAAAAAATATTTTTTGATCAGTTAAGGTCATTCAGTGTGGTTAAAAAATAGAGCAATTAAAATAAGGGACAGTATCTGTAGCAGATCTTGAGATGATGACAGTAATGATGATGATGATGACAACAATTTCTGTTAATTTTTAAATGCTTGTTGTCTGCCAGACATTGTATAAAGCATATCATTTGCATTACTTCATGTAATCATTTCATTTACCTGTGAGGTCACTACTGTGCAGTTCAGAATTCTTTAGGTGATCTGAATAATCTAAAACCAAACTTTTCTACAAAATATATATTCTCAGACTTAAAATAAAGCCATCGTGTACGTAGATGAGGACAAAATTCACTGCATTTTCCGTTTCTTTTTTTAATGTTACTATTTTTATAAATTTCAATGAGCAACAATTAAAATTGTGCTTAAAAATCAAATTAATACCTAAAATAATTTTAATAAAATATATTAATTTAATTAAAACTATGTGGATGGTTTTCAGGCTTAAAACTGTCTCACGCTGTATCTAATAGTCACTAAAAAACACGGGACAAAGGACATGATTGTTATTTCACAGCAATTCTTCATTGTATATTTATTTTAATTTGCCTTGCAAATTTTACGTGTAGACTAGCTGCTTACTATTTTGATAAACTTAGTTTGTTTTATTGCTGTCATAATAGTCTCTTTTTTTTTTTGCCTTAATGCCTGGAAGCTGCTGCAGTACATGATATTAATGGAACACTGACATTGTATGCCAGATGGAGGAAATGTTCACTGAGTTATGTTCAGTGATAAATCAGGAATAGAAGAGAACTTACTCTCTGTACTTCTAAGACAAAATAAATGAATAAACAAAACAAAACAAACTCATAGATACAGAGAACATTCTAATGGTTGCCAGGGGTGGGGGCGGGGAGTGAAAAAGGAAAAGGGATTAAGAAGTATAAATCGGTAGTTACAAAATACTTACGGGGAGTACAGCACAGTGAATATAGTCAATAATATGGTAATAACTATGTATGGTGTCAGATGGGTACTAGACTTATCGGGGTGATCACTTCATAAGTTATATAAATGTCTAATCACTATGTTGTATACCTGAAACTAATATAATACTGTATGTCAACTATAATTGAAAAATAAAAATTACTTTAAAAATAAATAAGTAAAGCAAATGGGTAAAAAATATAAGCAAAAAAAAAATCTACAGCACAATGGTACTTGAGGATTCAATTAAGAAAATGCAATTATTATTCTTAGAGTACTAAAGAGCAAAAACTCATATTGCATTCAGATGTCCAGCGTTTAGTTTTTCTAGTTTACAGATTCCTTTTTGCATCTTGTTTCTGTTTCTAATACCCTACAGTCTTGCTTCTGATGACTGCCTATGAACACTAATCTCAGAGGGCAACAGTGGGAGGGAAGCATAAAACAAACCAGTCCTGATGCTCTTGAGTAACTCTGATCATGTAACTAATAAAAAGTCATTAAATGTCTTTTTCAGACAGATATCTTATGTTGAATAATAATAATGAGTGATGCTTGAAATATATAGTACTTTACCTTTGTTATTTAAATAGTGTGAACCACTAATGTTTGCTTATTTGATCCTTATAATACAGTGTGATGGGTAAGGTAAATACTTTAAATCATGGATTTGAAGCTGAGAGAGGTCAAGGATTTGCTGAAGATTTACAGATATATTTAATGTCAAAGGAAAGGTTAGAATAGCCTTAAACATTCTTAGATGTGAACACAGGACACACCACATTGTGCAACTCACAAGCTAATCTGTACATTGCAAACAAGATATTCTTTAAAGCCTGGCTTTTTGCCCCTCTCCCCCAACCCCTTCAAACTACTCTGGTAGGGCCACCTGCATTGTGCAGTGGTTTCCACCTGGAAGAGTGTGCGTGATGATCATTCCATCAACAAAAAGATGCTTTATACCAAAATCCCAGGAGCAAACTGCAGTACATTCCAGTATGTAGCACACGTGCTCACAGTACCAGTCAGTCTATGGTCTACATTCGGATTTTTCTCTGTGTAGGGCATGAATATCCCTATGGAATTAAAATGAGCCATCTTCGAGACACTGCACTCCTGACACAGTTATCAAAGGACCCCAGCAGCCCTTCCAACCTCCAGGAGCCCTTCCTCATGGACCAGCTGCCCCGAGAGATGCAGTGCCAGTTCATCCTGAAGCCCAGCCGCCTGGCTGCAGCCCAGCAGCAACTGAGTGGTGAGTTGATTCTCCTCCTTCGTAGAGCCCTTTTTTTAGCAAAGGTTTTCATTCCTGGAAACAATTTTAGTCCAAAGACAAAGTACAGACTTCCAGCCAGATGAGTATTTTTTTCACTTGAATTTGCAAAGGGTTTTGATAGGAAAGGTGGAGTTTTAGAAGATAGTTTTATAAATCAGCAGTAGATGTGACTGGCTTGTAATCAGCACCCAGGAGCAGTGCAGTCTGTTCCTTCTTTCTTCACTGTTCTTTCCCCTTTAACCTCATGCCCACTGCAGAGTCAGAGGCACCCGGCAGTGCGGCAGGTGCTTCAATGCCTTCTTTGTACTGTAACACATTGCACTGTGTGTTCCCCTAAATAGTCACATTACAGAAAGGAGGCTGTCACTGATGGTTGGCAGGAGACTGTGATGCCCTACCTGGATCCTGGTACTGATAAGTATATGAAGACTGAGATGATTTCCACAGAAACCTCTCCTTAGTCTACTAATCTAATCTGAGTTCCCTGTTACCACAGCCAGCTCTTCCCCACCTTATAATAATGATAGAAGTGATGTTCAGCATAGGGGATTATCATTTCCCCTAACCCAAGTCTGAGCTTTAAACCCTCACCCTGAAAGTAAGAGTGTATTAAAAATAGAGAAAAAGGATACCAGCAAATGCGAGATAGTAAAAAATGGATAGTGAATTTCTGTAGCTGCCTTTGTGAATTTGAACCAACTGGGGGACCCAGTGAACAGTGGCAGCGAGTTTAAACCACACCCCCACACATGCACATCCAGCTTTTTTCTTTATTGAAGTCATCTGGCCAACACCAGCTGTAAAAACTTAACCTTACGTTTGCACTCTTCATCTTCCCTCCTGTAATGGTAAATGGAGTTTTTGGACTCTGAAGCTGTTTACTCACATCTTCGGGCCACTTTGAAGGGGTATTAGAGATGGTTGTAGTTTCCTATGCACTCATATGTGAGCTCCATGAAGGCAGGGACGTTGGCCTGTTTTGTTCACTGCTGTATTCCCAGCACCTGGAACCGCGCCTGATGTGTAAATAAATCAATAAGTATGTTTGAATGAATGAATTTATTAGTAAGTCTGTTGTTACTGCTGATTAAAAATACAAAAGGAACACTGCCTTTATAACTAAGCTTAGGAGAATAGTATTTTACCCTTCTACCTTTATACCCATGTTTTTCAAAACTTTCTCTGGGTCCCTTCTCAATTTTATTTTAATTAATTTGACCAATAAGCAGAGGTCAAGAATCCTAACAGTTTCACCCAATTTTGCCAACGACTTGCTTAATTAAATTGTAGGCATTCTCTGCTAATAAACGCTGTTTCTCCCTACTGTAAGTTAGGATACTAGTATTTGCAGCTATAGGTGATTCATGGTAAGTGGGATCAGTGCTAGAGTAACTAGAGACCACCTGTGCCAACCTCACTGGGCATCAGAATCACCTGTGCAGCTAAAAAAATGACAGGTGCACCAGTTTTGTGCTTTTTTAAATACAGAAAATTTTAATAAACAACTGCTTTGGTAACCACTGATTTAGATCAGGATCATGAATAAACTTTTTCTGTAAAAGGCCAGATCATAAAATTTGCAGGTTAAGTGACAAAATCAAGGATATTATTTAGGTACATATATAACAAGAGAGAGAACAAATTTCCACACTTTTTTATCGATGATATTCAGTTTATAATAATAATAATTGAGTATAATTTTCTGTCTTACAGGTCTATTCATGAGAAAAATTCAATTATTTGGGGGAGGATAACATTTTGCTTAATTGGGGTTCAAAGTTAGTGTTACAGTCATCAAAATTTATTGCAAATGTTCTGATATGCAATGAGATTTTATATATTTCATCTTTGAAAATATCTTTTCACACTATTAGGTACTGCCAAATGATGATATCATTCCACAAACATATAATTTTAATTGAGTATATTCCTCTCTTCGAAGACATTTGTAGAATTTTGTTGGTTCTTCTTTTGATACTTGCCTTTTGGCATGTCATTTCATTGCAGATAAATCACTTCCCATTAAAGGTTAGGTAGAAGCTCTTCAACTGCACTGTTAAATGGGTTGTGATATATGGACATTTCCTTTGCACTTACACTGAGGTCAGTAAAATACTTCTGTAGTTTAAGCTCAGAAAATAGATTTGCTACAAGTTTGTATGGGAATGGAGGACTTGCTTCTTGTTTTAACTTTTGACAGCATGAGAAGAGTATAAAGCTGCTTGGCATGACTTGTGAGCAAATGTTAGTTGTTTTCAAAATGAAACTTACAAAAATTTCATATACAAGCAGTGTTTTTCCTTGTCATTTAGGTTGAATTCGTTAAGAAACATCATAAATTTGCAGCAAAAACTAATTTCCAAAGCCATTCAGTATTCAGTAATAATGGTTGAGGGCAATTCTTCAAAAAAAATTTCAATCTCAGCCCTAACTTCAAATACTACTATAAACTTCACCACTGCTGAGACACTGAATTCCTGTGTAATAGCACAAGTCAAGCTATTTGGCTTCTATTTCTAACAGAAATTCACAGACTGACAATGGTTAAGTCCACGACAGTAAATGAAGTCATTATTAACACTACTGACCCAGTAATACCTGATAGATTCAAATATTTTCCTCACAGTACCACTGATGAATAATACAATGAATAACCGTAGGCATTAAATACTTTACATTTTCACAAGCTTTGTAAGTTTATACTTTTATACATATTATACTTTTTCCTGCTCCACACACTTTTACTACCATTATATATAACATATTTTAGCAGATTCCACTTCATATTGTACTGAATTATTGTTGTCTCAGCTTCTTTGAAAATATTTTCACCTGTGGCTGTTCCACCAGACTTTTCAAGGCACATTCTTCAGTCACTTCAAACAAAGCATTGACTTCCGGAGTAAAAACCAAGCCATATTGGTAACATCTGTTAACTAATCAAGACCTAAAGAAAGTCACTAGAAATGATTTGCCTTGTTTTTTAATTTACTATTGCTATTACTCTTAATATCTTCAACTATTCAAGCAGCTGTTCTCACCAAAAGGCTAACAGTCTTAAATCTAGTTTCTCTGTACAAATTTCTTCATCTACTACAAGCACACAAGATTTAGTCAACTCACCATTGGTAAATGATTTTCTTTGCATGGCTAACAAATGAGCCACTCAGAAACTTAACATTTTTCCATCATCGTTTTCCTTTATATTTTTGTGAATAAATTCTACATTGCTGAGATATTTCATTGTAAATGTTCTAAATTTTTCTGATCACTGCTTTCCTGAGTTGGGAATATTGTGATGAGTGCCTAATCTGGTAAAGTGACATATATTGTATTCTTTTATCACAGCTCTTATGTCATTTCACAGTTAGCAAAATACTTTGCCATTTAATTCAATAACAAAGTCATCCTTACTTCACTGTACCTTGAAAGCTCAACATTAGTTTACTTTTATCTTGTTTTCTTGATGGATAATAGAAATATTAAATGTTGCAATATCATGATTCACGTGGCACTGCAAACAATGTCAAGATATAAATGTGTCACTGTAGTTTGTCGCACTGAGAAGCAGTGCAAAGCAATGAGAGCACCACCTATTTGTATAGTCTCTGTCACAACTTCTCAGTTGTACATTGCATGTCAATGGAAAGCAGCCACGGACAATACATGAACAAATGAGTATGGCTGTGTGCCAATAAAACTGTTAAGGACGGTAAAATCTGAATTTCCTATTATTTGTAACTAAATATTCTTCTTTTGATTTTTTTTCCAACCTTTTAAAAATGGTGAAAACCTTTCTTAACTCACATGCTATCCAAAGAAAGGTCGGTAGCAGGTCAAATTTGGCCTACAGAGCATAGTTTGCTGCCCTCTGATTTAGATGACTGAATCAAAAACATTTTAGCTGAAGTCTTCTACCAAACTTTATACCAGCACTTCACCCAAGTAACATGCCTTTCCTGTTACCTCTTTGTAGTGTTTTAATTAGAGGTAGAAAAGCCATAAGGAGTCTAGAAAGACTGACCAATTGTAGAGTCTAGAAATTCTAAAAACAGAGTAATTGGCTGCTGGATGATGACACTCTTCATAATGTTAACAAGTAATCTCTGCATAGAATTTAGGTTTATAAAATACTTGCTTTTAAGCTTCAAACCAACCATGTAAGGTAATACACTATTATTCCACCTTGCAGATGAGCAGATTCAGACTGTGCAAGATCACAAAACGTATAACAGTAGAGCTGAAACCTGAACTAGGTCTTCCGTCCTTGATCCCGGCTCTTGTCACTTGACCTCACTGCCATGATATGTGCACACGTGAGCACTAACTCACTTCATGAAACAGAGACCATTTTATATAGTTACTGTTTGTCTTACTGTCAATCCCCACTGCTTCTGTTACTGCTCTTGATTTTGTTTTAATTTGAAGGCAACATGCCACTGTGGAAGATTGTTTTCAGTACTCTCATAGCCTCATTGTGATATACAAAATATTACCATATGATCAAGTATCAAAATGTAATGTGCTTTTATTTTTTTTATTTTTTTTTATTTTATTAAATTTATTTGGGGTGACATTGGTTAATAAAATTATATAGGTTTCAAGTGTACAATTCTATAATACATCATCTATATATTGCACTAATGTGCTTTTAAAGTCCACACACTGTCACCTTCTTTACCACCCTCTGTGCCCCATGTCATGAAATAAGCCACAACTAGAATAAAGACATAACTCCATGTCTCCATATCTCAGGGAGGCTTTCTTTAGTTAGCTTAAAGAAAATATCTCAGTTATCCAAAGTAACCTTAGGCGAGCATAATCATCCGCAGTCTGTTTTCAAAATTTCTGCCTCGGTGTAGGGAAGATCTAATAAATGCTGTAGTATCACATTGAAAACGGAGTAGCAGTAGATCTCTCAGAAGGTTACCCCTGTGACTTAGATCACTATAGCTCGTCCTTGGAGTGGCTGGTCCCCATTCAGACAGCTCTAGTGTTAATTGGGGGTTCGGGATATAGGCATTAAAGATCTGACCTCAAGACCCAACTCAAATATCACTTCCAAGAGATGTGTGTTCCTTCAGGCAGGTAGTTGCCCCCTTCTCTGTGTCTCCAGAGCACTTTATACCTATCTCTAATGTAACGCATAAAAACTTACATTATGCTGATTTGTTTACATGTCTCATTAGACTGTGAACTTGCTTAAGGCCTGGGAACTCAGAGCAAGGCCTAGTCCAGTGTATGGAACAGGGAAGTTAAATGGAAGATTGAGTGGCTTAGTCACACCCCGTATGGAAAACTTGAGTGGAGCAGAAGAGTTCTGGGGTTGAAGTGGGATCTTTCTGGGAATGATTGTAGCTTGAACTGAACTCCCAGTTCTGTACCCACAGCAGGCTCACCTTCCACATCTGCTTCAGACCCAGGGCTAATGGGACTGAATTTTTATGATAGATGGTAAACTATGGGGTGCAACTTTTTCTTCTGCCGGTTTGCCCTATCATTCTAGTATTCTCCCAGATGTAGTTCCGACTCTGGGGGTGGGGGAAAGCTATTCTTTATTTGGGGAGTTATGGGGCTAGAATAGAATTTCTAATTAAAGATTTCATTGTTGTGATTATTATTCTACAAGCACAAACTTTTAAGAATGATAATTTTTAATATTCAATTCCCTAATTTAAGCATGAAGAAACACTAGCTGAATCTTGCCAGGATTGTTTAGGAAAGTTAGATTTACATGAATTTAGTTTTCTCTACATTTATATTGCCCTTATATTTATAATAGCAATAGCATGATTTTCATCAGCCTTTGACATTTAGAAAGTAAGAGGTATGCATTAAAAGCTCTTCAAGAAAGTAAACTTTAATGAAATTTTTTTTCCTCTCAGTCCCAGTGGGAACATGAACTCTAAAATTGAATGTTGTACATAACGAAAGGCATGGCTACAGCTGAAAGTATTTATAATACAGTACAAGACTCAATTTCTACTTTATCCTCTGTCTACACTCATAGGATAGCTGGGTATATAACTTTATGATAAATCACTCTTTCTGAGAAGTGTGTGAAAGCTAAAAGATCAAATAAATCTGACAGTTTTAGAAATAATGAACCCAGGTTAAATATGAGGAAACTAGACTGAGTACAACTACTCAACACACATAAACATACATATTAAACTTTTGCACAGATTGACATTGCTAGGCATAGTGGAACCCCCGCCTGGATTTAAGAATGGGTTTAGCTTCCTTTTCTGTTTTTTCAAAATGATATAGGCTGGGAAGGTCAGGGCAGGAAGAAAGTGCTCTAGTTAAGCAGAATCTGGTATTCTTTCCTGTCTGTATACTTTCCGAAGGCTGTTACAGCAAATAGACAGTGGATGTGGGGAGGACGTCCTCTGTGGGGAGGAGATTGGTGTCTTAGCAGCTTTAATCAGGTTCACTGTGACCCTCCCCACAGAGGAGTACTTTTCATATGTTATCCTCCATAACCCTCCAAAAAGCCTTTGAGACATAGGTAATATCATTTTAAAGTTGAGCAAAGAAGTTAAGTAACTTACCCAGATAAGTGCCTGAGCCAGGAGTGTGACTGGACTCCTGACTCCAGAGCCAAAGACCATTTACACCTGGAGCGTACACATTGGTAATGCACTTACTGTATCCGGAGGAAGCCACGTGTGGATGATGGTCTGCAGGCCATTCCGTAAAATGTTACTTATTTGTTTATCCTCCCACAACTTGGCTTTTTTTTAGTATTTGGTTTAATTTGGTTATTCTGAGGAAATAAAATGCTACAGTACATTATCGCCAAACAATGTAAAACATTTCTTTGGAATTAGCATTTGGCACTGTGACCAGGTCCTCCCTGAAAGACCATCTCCTTCAGTGTTCCGTTGTCAGGGGGTCCTGAGGAGCTAACCATCCTCTCCGGTAGCTTGGTTGGGCGTCAGTGCCCCACAGCTAGAGTTTAATGACCAATTCCCAGGCACTCCCGCTGGAGAACATGGAGTCAGACCCTGAGTGAATGCCACCTGAGGGCCTGTGGTCCTCAAGTCTCAGTTCCGTCAGCCTTAACTACAGGCTGTTTTGAATCTGCCCCAAGCATGCATGCTTCAGGGTCTGTAGAGATGTGGGCAGCATTTATACACCGTGTTTGCGACTCGCACTATTCAGTTTTCTCCTAGGATTTCCCGTCCTCACTTTCCAGGTGCTGTGGTTACCTCCATCACCATTCTCTACTTCTTCAAGCCAGTAAGAGTACAGGCTTTTCTCCAAATTTCAGTCACCCCACCACCCTGGGCCTGTCCTCATACTTAAAAGCTGTAAGAATAGGAAACTTACCCTGTGCTATACCATTCTCTTCTTCTAAGTGTCAGACTTTTACCTCGAGCATTTACCTTCTTTTGGCCCCTCTTTGATGCCTTCAGGTAGGCTTTTTTTAAATTGTTGTTGTCCAGAGTTTATAGTTGTTATCTGTGTATGTGTGTTGGGGCTGTGGAGCAGGGGAAGGTGGCAAAGAGGTCCAAGAGGGACCTTTAGAGCTGTCAAAAGGACATAAAAAATGTTCTAGCATTATGATATCACAAAGCCATGATTCACTGTTGACCTCTTCTGCTTATTTTGTTCATGTTGTTTTTTGTCTTTTTCCACCTAAATCTCCTTAATTCAATTATTGTTCAAGAATGATTTATTGAGTGCTACTCAATAAATGCAAGACACAATGCTGGATGCCCTGTTGAAATCTTGTTCATTCGAAATCCAAATCAAATGTAAATGCCTCCAGGATCACACCCTCCCTCCTAATGGGTAGGTGTGCTTTATTGATCTTCTGAATGTCTTTGGTACTTTGTTCCTCCCTTGTGGCATTTTATTTAGTTATATACTTGCTTCTCCCCACCACCATCAGTCTTGCCCCCATTAGATTATAAACTTTGCCATGGCAAGGGCAAGTCTCACTCCATTTTGCATCCATCCATGCTGCCTTAAACATGCGTTTTTAAGTTGAGAACTGAAGATACATGAAAGCCTTTGCAGGTGGAAAGAAAGTGGGGGGATGTAGAACATCAGCTTCCTGTCCCTGTTCTCAGTAGAGTGGGACATCAGGCAATAAAGCATTCTTTGTTTCGAGAAAAGTCTCAATAGAGACAGCTCTCCTCCTCCTCCCCCTCCTCGTTTCATTCTTTTTCGTACTATTTAATTGTGGTCTAATTTAATCTTCAGCTTTTTTGTGTGCCTGGTCTCATCTTTAAAATGGGACAGTATACATGTTGGTGTGAAACACTTTTTGCTTTAAGTTGCTACAGTACAGTAAGGGAGCCTTTCTCTCACCTCTGAAAATTCAGTGCCAGAACTCAAGGAAATGGACCGGTGATGTTCCAAAAATGGACAAGAAAACGAATAACCCAAACATTTAATTCTTTCTTCATTTATAAAATAGTATACTTAAATGTCATAGATTGAATGAACAGAAACCAAGTATGTCTATAAGTACTTTTCCTCCTTGAGCCATAGTAATGAACATACTGTAAAATGGAAACTGTAGAAATAAGGTTAAATGAATTAAACTAGTTTTCCTAATCTCACTTCTTCCTTAGATTCGGGTCAGAAGACATTTAAAAGGAGAAGATCTATCATAAACTGGGCCTTTTGGCGGGGTTCTAGCACTCACCTGGATAACTTGTCCCTGTCACCAACATCTCCTGGGCCAGGACAGCTCTTTGGAATGTCTCTGCCAAATATTTGTGAAAATGACAATCTGCCCAGACCTGTCTTGGTAAGTCTCATGCTGACCTGTAACACCAATGGGAAAGGAGGTTTAGGAAGGGAGAGAGGTCTGTCCCCAAATGGAAATATTACAGACACGCATGGCTTTGGCTGAGAATCATTATTATTATTGCTTCAGAGAATAAAAACCTGACCAAGCAGTTGCAGAATCATCAGGAAGACACAATAGGAAGAGATCATTTAGCCTACTGGTTTCAGGAAAGCGCCACCACATAAGCCTACTCAGATATTAGAAGTTGCTTGGTAGACCAAGAAATCACATTACCTCTCACATTTCTCTCACCTCCTTTCTTGAACTCTATATTGTTCTGAAAGTCTTTAATACTTTAGCAGCACAGACTACTCAGTGTTAGGTTTTTTTTAAATCTTAACATGTGTTTTGTGTTTCAAGTGTGTACGCATAAAGTTACATCCTCTGGCATTTAGTTTCTCTTTCTTGCATAGCATAGATCAGATGAAAGCCACTCAGTTTGTCTTGTCTCCAGTTGACATATTTAATGATCACTGTTAAGCCACATTTTTTAAGTGTCCAGTGTCCTCCAAGTACTGTGCTAGATGATGGCACTTTGTGGTTGCTTGTCCCCCAACACTCATTCTTGTCCTACACGGAAAGCAGAGGATATACAGCTAGAAAGAAAGCAAAATGAAGATGGATCAGAATGGAATGGAATGGAGAAAGCTTCCTGGAGATTTTGTTGAGCCTGGTATTTTTTTAAAAAAAGGAAGTAAATACGGGAAGTAGAATAAAATATGAAGACTCATAAAAAGAAAGACAAGCAAGGGGAGAATGAGTTTGACAATAATGTTTCCTCATTGGGGAAAAGAGTTTACTTTAGAGAATAATGCGAAAAGAGTAGTGGGAGAGGAGAGAGATTAGTTGCCAGAGACCTTGAAGCAGCCAGAAAAACTTCATTTTACAGTGCCTGTTGGTTCACTGAATCAAGACAATCTCATTAAAGCAAGTGTTTAAAGTAAAATGTTTTAGATGTTGAGTGAATAGGAGAAGAGAGACTTAGAGTCATGAAAAAACACATTGACTTTGATCCATCTAGCAGTCCATCCAGCCCCAATCCGTCAGTGCTTTTTCCCCAGGGAACCCTAGCCTCTGGCAGCCCAGAGATTGCTTATGTGTGTAAAGTGCCATATCTTTTTTTCCTTTGGTTCTCCATAGGATATGCTTAGCTTTCTTAATCAAAAAGGACCCCTCACAAAAGGCATCTTCAGACAATCAGCCAATATGAAATCTTGCAGAGAGCTGAAAGAGAAACTGACTTCTGGAGTTGAAGCACACCTAGACTGTGAATCCATTTTTGTAATAGCGTCTGTCTTAAAGGTAGGAAAAGTTCTCCCTTCATCCACCGCATGGTATAGCTTCGGAGAAAGGCCAGTGGTTTCTTTCGTTATGACCTTATTCCCATCTGTAAAGAACCATAATAGATTTAGAATCTAAAATGTGTTAAAAAAAAATAAACACTTCACAAAGTCAACATTGGCCTTTAAAAGCCACTGCCAATGATATGGTGTATCAGACATCTTTTCTAAATTTTTTCATCCCACGCCACTCTCCTCATCTTCACTTCTGCCACCCCAGGCAAAAAATAATTAAGTTAAATTAAAAATAATCAAAACGTAGAGCATGTTTACCAAAACAAACATCCTGATTATGACTTCCTCACAATCTCACTGCCTTCCTAATAAAGGCAAATTTTTCAAAAATAAACTTTGGAAAAGAAATCCATAGTAAACAAATATTTGCATAACAACGGAAACAAAACAATTGTTCATTAAGACCACTGAAATTGTATTCGTTTATACCATCACCATGCCTTCCCCTGGCCACTAATGGCCTACTGAAAGTAAAAGTGGAGTAGGAGTGACCCCTGCATCTGAGCCTTCTTTTATAAAACACCTTCCCACTTTTCACATTGTTTATGGTTCTTACCCTTGACCCCATAGTTACTTGAGTCACATCCATAGTTGAGTTAGAACTCTTCTAAAATGCTTTCCTCCCCACACTCTTGAAAATGCCTCACATTTTTGGAAAACCAGCTCTTAGCAGAGCTTCTAACCCCAGTAATAGCTTCTGCCGACCTGCCCCAGGCTCCCAGTGGGGTAGGAATGCATCATGCCAGGGACAGAGACAAGGCCTCCCCCTGCATCCCAGGGCCTGGAGCATAAAAACCAAATTAAGGAAAACATGATGAAGATTCTCGCATACCCCCTACCCCTACCCCTGCTGGGTGGTCTACTGCTAACAGAATCTTACTTCATGATTTTGTGCACAGTCGGATGTTTCTTGGTAAATGGGCCGTATCTACTCTTAAGAAAACCCCTGCTGTAGGCTTTCGCAATAAAGTATCACTCAGAAGAACTGGAGAGCTGGAGCTAGGGTCATCTAATCCATTTTGCACAGGGTTTGTGATTACTCTTCAATCCTGGAATACAATAAAGATATGTTTGATGAGCTTAGCCAGATATATGTCAGGAATACATGATGAATTTTCCCTTTTTTTATCATATAATTAGGCTTTCTCCTATCTCTTCATTTAAGAAGTTAAAGGCTGTGTTTTAGAAAATTTTTCTTACTATGTTATTCTTCACAGCACCACACTTAAACTTTTGTGCTAAATTGCCGAGGCTGTTACAAAGAAGTAAGATTCTAGAAGAGTTCACCTGCATTTCAAATTGCAGAAATATTACTTGTACAAAACTAAGCAAAAGACAAAAACTGATGCAAATGATGGTAAAATCTGGTTAAATGGGTTCCAAGTAGTTGAAGTTTTATAATCATGTAACTGTGTTTTACTCTCATTTCTTCCAAGTGGTTGCAGGAAAGGAGATACTTTTTGCCAAAGGTTTTTGAGCTTTTGTTTTGTTTCTTGTTTTTAAGAGTGGAAGTGGTAGTTAAGTTTTCCTTTAATTTTTTCCTTATACCGGTTACGCTTAAATATAATAAGCTCAACTCTTGAAACTATAATTGGAACAAAATTGCTTGAGACACAGTAACTTTGATCCATCAGACCTTTGAGGGAAAGTTCATTCTTAATCCTGCAGGAATCTCATCTCATATGAACTTGCGAGCTCTGCTTGATGACTCGGGCTCTGGTTTTAGAGGGGAGGAGACTTTCAGCTGAGTACTGTGAGTTGGTGATTATAATGCAGAACCAGCTCTCCGATCCTTTCTCAGCTGTGATGGTGGTTGTATTTCGTAACTTGTTATTCCAGCTGTGGAGAGTTCATTGAGATGTTACGAGTTATCTTTCAAGTGTAGGTTTAAGATTTAATGATGTTTTTCTTCAAGACAGATCATAAGTATGTTTTCCACTGAGATTTAAAAAGAGAGCTATTGTCACTGCCCCACTTTGAAATAACAGATTTTGCCTCTTTTAAATCTGACTTTTAAAGTAGTACAGCGACTAAAATTAGTTTGGAATTATGAAAATTCAATAGTTTTATCCAAAATGAGGTAACTTTTGTGAAGACATATCTGAATCAAAAGTACCCAGGTACATTTCTACTGGAAGATATAATAGAGCACAGAAAGACTTTAAATCAATCATCTTCCTACTTATTAACCACTCTTAAAAAAAATTGTATCATGATAGGTGACACGACTACAAAGATGTTTTTAAAAATTATCTTAGAATCTCAATTATAGTTAGTTGGCCTTCCCTGTCCCTCACTAATATTTGTCCAAATGATAAATAGCAACTGTTCAGTAATGACCACTGCTGTGTCTGAGACTGTGCTTGGCGTTGAAGCATAGAAGAAGGAAGTGAGGGTCTGCCTTTGCCCTGGAGGAGCTCATACACATGTGACAGCTAACTATAACAATACGGAATCACAGCTTTCATATTAGTAATGTAAACATGGCATATAAGTGACAAGTTGTGTGTTGCTTTTTGTAAACCACATAGCTAAAGTTGCTGACTTGGTTTTCCAGCAAGAGTTAAAATTGCTCAACTGCAAACATTGACGTATCTCCATGGTATAAGCAGGAACTTGCAAGATGATAGCCAACCATTGCCTAGACGTAAAATTGAGTTGTCTCTACCTGAAGTTTACTGAGGTGGAGATCAGACTTTGCAAGCTTAGCCTTGTTGTTAATATTATGCCAAAAGCAACAGAGAAAGTTGGCAGAAATGAACATAGGACCTGAACCAAATTTAGTTTATTTTTTGTTTTTCATAAACAAAGTACAAACAACAAACATCCTTAGCCGTATACTACGTGTATCATTGTCTGGTTTCACCACACAGCCCAACCAGTGTTCTCCTCAGCACAGGGTTTGGAAGGCCAGGAAGGATAATGTGCTGGGGATATGTTATTTAGTGTATATCAGGCATGTGGGTACTTCCCCTGGTTCCCAGAGCCCATGCATTGCCTGGGATACTTTCTCCCCCGAAATATGTGAGAGCCCTTCTATGGGGAAGACAGAGAGAAACTCTTTATCATTAAATGGCATTGTTCACCCATACCACTGGAATACAGTTTGAAAATAACAGGGACTTTGTTTTATTCACTGCATTGTCCCTAGAACCTCAAGCAGTGCCCGTATGAGTAAATATGTATAGAATGATTGGATATCTGGTTAAGACATTATGAACCTCACAAATATCTTTGTGCATTTCTTTGAACTAGTGATTTGATAGGGGCGGGGAAGGGATTTAGGATAATTTGCCAGGCCCTGTCACATTGTACTATTTTTGCTAAAATGGACACAAACAGGAAGTTTCAGCCCAAACACCAGAAATCAAACAGGTTGTTCTTTATCTTTCCCACTATAGTCCAGACTCCAATTATCCCTCTGGTTTTTATTAGAAAAAAATCAAAGTTTGTGTTCCTACGTGTGCATGTCAGTGGAGAGCTGGCATAGAGGTCTGTGTATCCCAACGAATGGAAGACTTAACTGAACTTTTCAACAAAATGTTTTCTTATTTCTCCAGTACATATTCAGAATGAGAATAATGACTTAAAATACTTATTTTTCCCTTTATGTAAGGATTTCCTACGAAATATTCCAGGAAGTATTTTTTCATCAGATCTCTATGATCAGTGGATCTGTATAATGGATCAAGGAAATGATGAAGAGAAAATAAATACAATTCAAAGGTAATTATTCTAATTTGGCCCTGTCTCAAAAATATTTTTTAACAAAACTTAAATTTTATAAGCTGTCTATTAAAGTAATGATGACTATCAAAATCATATCTGTGGGGACCAGTTTAAAAATAAATTTATGCTAGCTGCTGTCATTGTTAGTGTTGTTTTCTCCCTTATTTTATTAACACGGCATACATGACCATTGTACACCTTCTGTATATCTAAATCTGAGAGGAGCTGAAACCCATTAACCAATAGCCAATACTGTAAATCCAATCTACAACTTATGATCTTAATAGTGGTCAATATTTAACCAGACAACCCCTTATGTATCTCATTCAGCAACTGAATTCATACAGAGTAAATTCTCTTTCTCAAGCAACCCACAGTCTGGTAGAGTACATAGATAAAGCAAGAATTACAATTACAGTGCAGTATAATCAGTGCTATAAAAGAGAAATGTGGGGGAGGGTGTTCTGGGAGCACTGCAGAGAGGCAGTTAACTCTAAAAAAGTGTCAAGGAAAAAGGGAGTTGCAAAGTGTGTCTGATCACAAAGAATGTATTGTCTCTGCTCATACAAAGGGAATTTTCTGGCAGAACTTACCCACCCCCATTCCTCAATGTTTCCTGAATTACAAGAGCATAAGAAAGAAGTGTCCATTAACAAAAAGCAATACTTACAGTTCTTCGAAAACCCAAGAATCCCAATATCATTTTTTTGCATATGCTTGTTTAGTGCAGTTTCTTCTTGAGCAACTTTCAAGTGTGAATTATTATCTACACACTGCTATTGATAGACATCTCTTATCCATAGAGGAGCATAGCACAACTCTTGAAGACACCAGAAATCAAAGCCATGTAACAAACTACTATCTCCACTTACGTTGTGGTTTGGTGGAAACCATTCAGAGATAGTGAACATCAGATTCTATGTTTGTTGTCCATTGTCTAAAACTTTATCTCCTATGTTAAAGGATCATATCTTTTTTAAAAAAGATAAAATTATGACTCTCATACAAAATAAAATGAACACATGTGAAAGACTTTATTTAAATCATTAATTGATGAGAACTAATAAGATGTTGCAAGCCATTGAAAGGAGATTTCAGACTACCACAACTTATGTAGTTGAGTCAGAAATGCTGAAATGAATTTACAAATAGATGCAAAACTGGCTTTTTCTACTGGGGCATTGGGGGTTGGGGAGAGGACGTGTATAAATCATTTTTCTCCAGCAGACTGAATTTTCAATTCTATGGGCAAGTGTTAGGTGCACTGCTACCAGTTATCTACAACTTACAGAGCTGTAAAAATGGCTCAAAGGCGTAAGGCTTCCATAAAATCAGATAACCCAGAAGACTATGCTAGACAATGCCTTACTTTCCATTGAATACAGTCCATAATCTTTTGGCCCATTTCAATATCTGTCATAATTTATCTCTACAAAACTATACTAATTGTCAGTTCATTGTCCTGAAGAAATACCTCTCTGCTATGACCGTATTTCCCCATGTATAAGACACACCTTTTTTCGAAAAATTTGGGGTCTAAAAACTGGGTGGGTATTATACAGTGGTTGTAGATTTCAAATGCCATAGATGGAACTGAGGACGAGGCAATATATGAAGACAGTGATTTGTCATCAGACACAGATGAGGACAAGCTAATGGGAGTTTTGACAGTGATGAGGAGTTGTATGAATTTTATGATGAATAAAACTTGAGTTTAATAACTTTATGTAATACATTTTTTTTCAAATTTTGGGCCCCAAAATTAAGGTGCATCTTATACATGGGAGCGTCTTATACATGGGGAAATACGGTATGCAACAGAAATCGGACTGCCTGATTTTCTCCCCTACATTGCAGATTCTTGTTGAAAAAAGCAACAACCGTGAATATCAACATATTTATCTGTTTTCTGGATGATAGTAAGAATCATTTGCAGTGAATTTAAAAATTCCTTATCAATTACAAAATAGGAACAGTAGGAAATATACTATAATAAGCTTGACTTGTATGCAAAAGCGACACCAGTGAGTTAAGAAAGAGATTTGGGACAAAATTGACCTTGTGAAGCAGAGCATAAGCTCTCAGAGTGGACCTGGAAGTCTTAATAGTTAAAGTTCGGGTTCCCACCAAGAGACAGACAGAATTCTTGTGCTGCTACTTGGAAATGAAGGAGCACTTTAAGTTCAATGGTTGGTTAATGTCATTTGGGGCTTTTGGGTGAAAATATTCTGAAGTGTTACAGGATTTGCCTTAGTTAAAACACATTGTACTAGTTTCAGATAAATATTTCAGGTAGCATTTGTTTTACGAGCCATTTTTCTGCATTCTTTTACATTCTCACTGGGTCATGAATACAGTGTACAAAATAAATAAATAAATAAATCCCCAGTGCTTGTTTTCTCTCATTATATATAGGCAGTCCCACTTTGCATGGGACCGTGTTAACTGCTGTTAACATGCATGTTACCTTGTATATCTGGACTGTGTTCTTGTTTTGCATGGAGAACCCATGCAAAGCAAGGTTTGCCTGTTTATATAAATTTTTTATCAACCGTCTTGCTTAAAGAGCACATTTTTCTGTCTTTAGGCTGTTAGACCAACTTCCAAGAGCCAATGTTGTTCTCCTAAGGTATCTTTTCGGGGTCTTACACAACATTGAGCAACAGTCCTCATCCAATCAGATGACTGCGTATAATTTAGCAGTGTGTATTGCTCCGAGCATTCTTTGGCCTCCTACTGCCTCCAGCCCGGAACTAGAAAATGAATTCACAAAAAAGGTAATGAAGTTTTTCATTTTTATGCCCAGGGGAGCTGAATCCCCATTTTGAACCTAAAACTCGGGTATTGATTCTAAAATACATTTTCTTAAATAACTTGTAAATTTGAGTTCATTAAGTGTTCTAACCTGGTAGACTATAGAAAAGTGATTTCTTAAGCAGAAAAGTGCTAACAGTCGGGTTATTTCTCGTTAAAGAGGCAAAACACTGTAACTGACTCAAACCACAGGGTGATAAGAAAGCAGTTTGGTATGATTTTAAAAAAGAAACAAGGACTTTGGAATTAGATGAGCCAAGGTTCAATTCTCTGCCCACCACTTGCCAGATGTACAATCTTGGGCAAAATTAGTTACAGTGATCCACAGTTTCCTCATCTGAAAAATGGAGATAGTGGTAATACCTAGCTCATACAGTGGGTACTTGAAATCACAGTCCTGTCGTGCCTGGCGCATAATACAGGGTGTGGGGATGTTATATCCCTTTGTCCCCATCATTCTGCCTGCTCCTTTGCCTCAGCTATTGGAGCAGGAAAACTACGGAGAAATTCCAGTACATCTCAGTGGAGGCACCAAGCTCCCTAGTGAAATCTTACCTCTTTGCCAAGCGACCTCCAGTTAGGGAGCCTAAGAGAAGAAAATGCATAGGTAGAGACCAGCCAGGCAAAAGCAGGTTTTCTCTGCAGCTGTCTCCTTCACAATAAACCCACAGAGGATGCCCTCTTCCCAAGCTTATGACACTGCCTTTTACATAAGAAATACATTTCATAAGTCTTTATCTAATGATGCTTTATGGATTTTACTAACAAAGTGTATTTCTTCACCCCAAACACCCTACAGAGAATACTTAAAACTACCATAATTTTAAAGACAGAACCACTGGTATAAAAATGTTAGCATTAGGCCAAGGCCACAAATAATAACTTTAGTCCACTGATTAAAATTAATCTCTATACCCAAATTACTTTTTTGTATATTTTAAAGCAGATATGAATTCTTCTCAGGATTCTTTTGTATTTTTTTTGTTACAACCAAGATTCGTATATGAAATGTGGTTTATAGACTGCTATGTGAAAAGTAGCACATCATTTTTGTCCTTTTTTGTACAGGTTTCTCTGCTTATTCAATTTCTGATTGAAAATTGCTGTAGAATATTTGGAGAAGAAATCACTTCCCTCTTAGGAGAGGTTTCAGTGAGATGTGATACTAGAGAGAATGCCTCAGGTATTGTTAATAATTGTTTTTTGTCTATGAAGATGCTGGGACAGTGGTTGTCCCAGGGTCACAGCAGCTCAGGTGAAGGGGGGCCTCTGACCTGGGTCGGGGGGCCTCTGACCTGGGTCGGGGAGCCTAGGGCTCCTTCCTTAGAAGGGCTGCTGATGTTAACACTGTGGTCCAGTTAAGAAGTGGATAAGACTAAGGGATGACCGGTTAGTTCAGTTGGTTAGAGCGTGGTGCTGATAACACCAAGGTTGCCAGTTCGATCCCCGCATGAGCCACCGTGAGCTGCGCCCTCCTTTAAAAGAGTCAACTATGCCATTGCAGCATGAAAGCAATGTGTAACCAATGACTATGGCTGTTCCCCAATAAAAAAAATGGATAAGACGAGACCCCCAAACTTCAAGAACTTGTTAGTTGCAGCATGATATAGTGTGATGGTTTTAACCTTCTTTTTAATAAAACTTTACAAGAAATGCTAATAAATATATATAATAGAATGACTATACTTAAAACTGGAGTTGGAGGCCCAGAGGCAGGAGAGGCAGGCCTGGTCTTTTCCTTCCTCTCCTTCCTCTTGGTCCCTGAGATACCTCAGAATGAAACAGTTTAAAAATAGCTAGCATCGTGGTGGGGGTGGGGGTGGGGAGACTTCAAGATATTCAGCCTTCCAGAATATGAATTCCTGTACTACCAATTACTAGTTATGTTATCTTTGGCCAATTATTCTATGCCAGCAAACATCAATTCTGTATCTGTAAAATACGGAGAGCCACATGTCTAACTTTTATGATTGTTTTAAAGATTAAATAAATAGTGGATATTAAAGAACTTTGTCAAAGAGAAATTGATAGAGTTAGTAAATGGTTTCCCTGAGACTAAGTTAATTATGTGTACCCACTGGCAATCCATATTAGAAGACATCTTATTCAGAATCTAGGTATACCTGCGACTGATTCCTTTATTTATTTGTTTGTTTATTTATGTATTTATTTATTTATAATTTTATTTATTTATTTTTTACCATTTCGTGGTATTATGACATGTCTCATTGCTTTAAGGAAATCTTACTTTAGGAAAGCCCATTTCTTCATGTACTAAGATAAATCTAGATAACCCCAACAATTTTATTTTACATTCTGCACTAACAATTGGGAAGATTGTGAAAGAGCCTTTTCTTCTCAAGAGTAGGAAATTGAACAATTTATATGAAAAGAGAATTAAACTAAGCACCATAAGCTGTTTGTCTGTTTGTTTGTTTGACAGCAGCGTGTATGTGTGGTAACCAATGTTAATCATGGTTTGACTTTTTGACAGATATCTCTTGCTTCCAAATGAACGATTCCTCCTATGACAGCTTAGAAAATGAGCTGAACGAAGACGTTGATGCTCCGTGTAGTGACCTGGTAAAGAAACTTGGTCAGGGGAGCAGAAGCATGGACTCTGTCTTAACCCTTAGTGACTATGACCTTGACCAGCCTGAGGTGGAAGGTCTTTTAACCCTGAGCGACTTTGACTTAGATTGTTCTAAACATGAAGACATTCAAATGGAACGGCCTCTGGAATCCAAGCCAGGGACCGTCACAGAACTGTATAGAAAGGCTGCACTGCAGGACCACACCAGGGCCCCATCTGCCACGAGCACACCCCGCTACCTATCCACAGCGGCCGCAGATGCTCCAAAAAGCCTGAGGCGACACCGGCGCTGCTCGGAGCCCAGCATCGACTACCTAGACTCTAAGCTTTCCTATCTCAGGGAGTTTTACCAGAAAAAGCTACGCAAGTCCAGCTGTGATGCAATTCTCTCACAAAAAGATGAGGACTATCTGAAGCAGAATCAGCCCCTACAGGAAGAGGGCAAGACGTGTTCTAAGCAGAGTTTACTCACAGGCACTGATGTCAAGAAAAATGCCACTAATAAAAATGTTAAGAAGAAAAGCTTGTCTGGTAGTGAAGGAAATCATGGGAAACTTTTCCCTAAATCCAAGCCAGTGGCCATTTCTGTGGCATCTTTCAGTCACATGTCCTCACGTGACCATCCCGGGAACCGGCCCTTTGACTCAGACGCGTCCGGATCCTCCCGGCCACATACAGCCGAGGCCATCAAGAGCTCAAGGAGGCACCGGCGCTGCTCAGAGCCCAGCATGGAGGACCAGCACTGCAAACTGAGCTATCTCAGGGGGTTTTATTCAAAGAAACAACACAAAGCCAGCTATGAAGCCGGACACTTGCATGCGGAGGAGGATTATCTCAAGCGGCACAAGTCTTTGCAAATGGAGGGGCAGAAGCTCATAAACCAGAGTTTGGTCCTGGGGATCGAGGTGGGCAAGAGCAGTGCCACAAACCCAAACACTGAGAAGTGTATACCCTCAAGATTAAACATTTGCCCCAGGACTAGCTATTCCAGCTTGTCCTCCCCAGGCACGTCCCCATCTGGCTCATCAGTGAGCTCCCAAGACAGTGCATTCTCTCAGATTTCTGAACACTCTGTGT
Organism: Hipposideros armiger; assembly: GCF_001890085.2. Lineage (NCBI taxonomy): Eukaryota > Metazoa > Chordata > Mammalia > Chiroptera > Hipposideridae > Hipposideros > Hipposideros armiger. The sequence continues at coordinate 1,259,641 of NW_017731554.1, read as the reverse complement.
TTACACCCACTGAAACTTCTTCTCCAATAGATTGCCCTTTTCAGGCTCAAATAAAACAGGAAGAACTTTCTCCTGACTTCTGTGGTTCCAGCCTCATTTCTGAAATGCCCGGTCCCTCATCTGGGCAGGCCAGCAGCCACCTGGCTTATACAAAAAAGGACCCTGTAAAGTGGCATTCACAAATGCATTCCGTAACTCTTCACCCCAGCACATGGTTGAGGAATGGTGTGGCCAGTTTGAAAAACTGGTCCCTCAAAAGCAAAGCAAAGGCATCCAAACCAGAGGAAAAGAAAACTGGTTTTCTGAAGGGACCCACGGAGCCACCTCCACTCGCTTCTGGTGTTCCAGAAGCCAACTCCCTGCAAGAAAAACAGAAAGATGTGCCCCTAAGGGTAGCGGAAGGACTTGGCACTGTGCACACAGCCCAGTGGCATAGCTCTTATCCCAGCCAGGACTCAGAGAAACACTGTAGCTCTCCCTTCAGCCTAGTGGAAGACAGACTCAAGCTTTGCACAAAGTCACACGAGGAAGGAGAGAACAGTGGGCAGTGCTCTCCTGGTACTCTGCCTCGTTCAACATCCTCACCCAGCTCTTTGACTGTGGATGATGTGTCCAGCCCAGACCCAGGGTCTACAGTAGTGTGTGATGTTGGGGACAGACATCCAACCAAAGACATTTAACCACAATAAGAATCTGATGTCTATGGGAACAGAAACTGGGCTAATCATGACATAAAGACAAGAATTATTATGACCCCTTTGTATAAAATACCTGGGATGGGTAGCATAAAGATCATCATCGTTAATACTTAGATAACAAAAGAATTCTCTCTATTGAGACCATTTGGCAAAAAGTTTAAACAATTTCACCACCTAAATGTTTGGGAGGCTTTTCCTTATTAGAGCATGGGATTGGTCCTGTCGTATGTTTTTAGAGATACCAGCAGAGGGATAGAGAAAGCATCTTCTGTAGAGGAAACATGCCTTCTATAAGACTAGTACCCTGAGAAGGTCAGGATACCATATGTGAAGAATAAGGACTGTGGAGAGGGGGGCCGGGTGCAGAGAAACCATCCACATTTTATGGAGTATTTTTAATTAGTAGGCAAGGAAAATGCCACTGATCAAAGCATTAGGAAGAAAAACATACCCAATAATGAAGGAAATCATGTGAAGTATTTCCCTGAATCCAAGCCAGTGGCCATTCCTGTGACATCTTGTAGTCACATGCCCTCACAGGATCCTTCCAGGAACCAGCCCATTGATGTCGCTCGACTGGAAAAAACTAGAGTGATTCAAGAGCCATGAGTACCATGATATGTTTGTTTGTTGGTTGTGTTGGTTGGTTTGTTTTCCCATTAGTGTTGCATTGCTCTCTAGAAAACAGAGCTGTGAAGAAAAAGAAGGCAAGGGTTACTCATCTCAGTGTCCTTTCCCAAGGTACCTGTGCTAGCTACGAACATTGTCCAGAAAAGGAACCTTTCCTACTAGAAGATGACTTCTGACAGCATTCACTCTCAGAGTGTGGAAGACTGCAACAGTCCTTCTCTATTACACGAATGCTATTGCCAACATACGATCAAAGCCTGGCTCCTCTTTGCCAAAATGTTTTTCTGCAGCCCTGAAAAAATTACTGATAAAGCATCCTTTTTCTGATTATCAATTGGCAGTGGAGAGAACAATTTAGAGGTTAGTAGGTTATAGAGTTACGGAGTAGAATACCTACCAAAGTGGTTGTCAGGCCTTCTTCTGAGCCGTTCGCTTTGGATTTCCTTATCTCCTGAAGTTTTTACATATTTTTATCCCAGATGATTCATGGTTTGCCCCATTGGTTTATTTCATATCCATGGACATGTCTCCTCTCTCTTGCTTTAAAGGTTATGCTGGTACACCTCTTGGATTATCTCCATGGGTTACTAGACCTTGCCAGCCAGTATGAAGGGATAGAATCAAAAATGGATGTGCATCTTCCTTCATTTTAACTGCTTATAAGAAGTTGCTTAGGACCCATTGGGTCTCTTTAGTCCACCATCAGATTGTCCTCTCTCCCACAAAATAGCTTATTCCAAATTCTTTTTCTGAGCCACCAGTAAACTTTCATGTCAAATATTATTTCCCTGTTGTCCTAAAGGTTGCATTTTTCAGTTATAGAAAAAAATAATGTTTTCTGTAAGATATAAGAAGTCCTTTCAGTATTAGCTATAGGTGCTACCTACCTCTAGGGTACATGGCCCTGTTTGCCCTAAGCAGTATATAATTAGCTTTTAGAACTCTGGGTCCAAAGAACTCCTTCATGACACTGGCCATCTCAGTCACAGTTGTGAAGTAGATTTCACCTTGTAACCAACCACTCCTATATTTAGATTCCTAAGTGTCCATACGCATCTTTTGTGGTATAATATATAAAGGCAACAGGGATTCCCCTTACCCTTCGGGCAATACTACTGTCAGAACTGCAAGATGTGAATGAAGCTCTTACAGCTTGGAGTGTCTTTCTGGAAGAAATTTCTTCTCTACTTAACAAAATAATAGTTATAGCCTTTTTTTTTTCATATTGACGAGTAGAAAATCACCCACCCAATTTAAAGCATAGAAGAAAATAGATATTGAGGTTATTAAATAACCATTCCTACTCTCCATGTTCCCTTAGATACTCCTATAATACTTAATGTGAATAATTTGTTAATATTGCTGTAAAGTATTATATTGTATGATTTGAAGACAGACTACATGTCATTTTATTATGCTCTGTTAATCTATAATATATTAGACTGATGCTTTATCTAAAATGCTTTGAGTTTGTATAATATATCTTGACAAATTTTACTACCATATGTTATGTAATAAATGTGTATTTTTGTACTTGCAGAAACTGCTGCTAACTTTTAAAGTTGTTTGGTTTTCAAAGCACTGATAATGGATATGTATGAACTCCATGCTGTCTATTAAATAAAATACCATTCTCCAGAGTTAACAATCTCACCAGAGCAATATTTCCTTTTGTATAATTGTTTTAGTTAATGAGCCCAATGTCTGCTTAACTTTGGAAATTTCATAAAATGTAATTAATGTAGAAGTGGAACTTTGAGGTTTTAGTCATAGGCCACAGTCAGTCTTTCAAGAAAAAGAGCTTTTTTTTTTTTACATTTTTCTAAACTTATCTTTTATTAAACAAGTCATGCTTTAGACACAGTCTTCATTTAGGCATTATGTTTCATGGTGCTCCTAGAATCAGATATAGTCTATATTCTCATATCAAAAGAATCATCAACTCAGTTTAATTGATTGTATGAGATTTTCTTATCTAAATTTGAACCATTCTTACCAGAGTACCTAGTTGACCTCAGACACATACCCAAACATCAGTACTTCTCAGGTATATATAAACTTTGTAAATATTACTGGTTTCTCATAACTACTGCATTTTTGCCTTCTCAGAGTTCATTGAGGTTCACTCTGTGTATGACTAACCACCATTTCAAAAACATTCAAAAATATATACTACCTTGGGCAGCCGGGTGGCTCAGTTGGTTAGAGCGCGAGCTCTTAACAGGAAGGTTGCCGTCTCGACTTCTAAACAGGATGGTGGGCTGCGCCACCACAACTAGCTTGAAAATGGTGACTGGACTTTGAGCTGAGCCATGCCCTCCACAACTAAGATTGAAGGACAACTTGACTTGGAGCTGATGTGTCCTGGGAAAAACACACTGTTCCCCAATAAATAAAAGTTAAAAAAATTTTTTTTTAATTCAAATAAATAAATATATATATACATATATATGTGTGTGTATATATATATATATATTACCTTAATACAGAAAAATTATTTTCTCTGAGCAGTGAAGACCACAACCCCACTATCAGAAATGTCACTAATTAGATTTGGACAGTGTACACATACACTGATGTTAATTTCTCCTTACATTTTACAGAAATACAAAGATAATTTTACTTTTGAAAAAGTCTTAATCTACTAATGTTGGAGGCTCACGGGACTGTCCAAGAGAGGACTCAACCTAGAGCAGTGGTGACCAGGTTCTTGTCTCTGCACAAGAAAGAATTCAAGAGCGAGATAGATGCAGGAAAGTGAAAATGATTTATTGAAAATGAAAGTACACACTTGAGAGGAAAGTGTGGGCAAACTCAGAGAACAAGTCACACCAAGGAAGTCACCATCAGGGGTATTTATCCCTCCCAGGGTGGGAATTGGTGACGTCCCATGGACGTGGTTCACTCATCTCCTCCCCCTGGGTGGGACCCTCTGTTTCCTGCTTTTTCTTCCTTATTTGGTTCCTCTGGAACTATCATGGTGTCAGATGCATGATGGGAGTCATAGTAACTGCAATGCAAATGACATTAAAATTAGCTAAAGGTCAGGTCCCCAGTCATAGGGATTATCCTTGCTGTATAAAACTGGTTCTTGTTTTTCTCCAGCTGTAGGGGCTGGATACAATCTCTTGTTACTTGTGTAACCAGTGAAGCACTCACATTGTACCCTGGAGAGGGTTATCAATTTCCTAGGCCACCCAACCTCCTCACTAAAAACACTGGGTTCAAGAAATTATCTCACATTGTGTTTTTCTACTTTTCACAGCATGGCATTGAATTGAAAAGATCTAATTTTTCTTGGAACCAATGGTATATTTTCTTTGTTGAAAAGAAACTTAAAAACCTTATGTAGGGCCGGCCAAGTGGCTCAGTTGGTTAAGAGTTAGCTTCAGAGCGCAAGCTCTGAGCAACAGGGCCGACGGTTCGATTCCCACATGGGCCAGTGACGCTGCACCAGAGCTGAGCTTCCACTGAGCTGCCAACAGGTGGCAGGGTGGCTCAGCTGGTGAAAGCACTTGCTCCTAACAACAAGACTGCTGTTCTATGCTGGGCTATGCCTGCTCACTGAACTGGGCACCTTGAGCTGAACTGCTACCCGGATGGCTCAGTGGATAGAGCATGCGCTCTTAACAACAAGGCTGTCAGCGCAACTCCCTCATAGGATGGTCACTACGCCCACCCCCAACTAAGATTGTAACACAGCACCTTGAGCTTAGAGGCCACGAGCTGCCGACAGGCAGCCAGATGGCGACCGTCGCCTCCCACAATGAAGACTGAAGAACAACAACTTGGCTGGTACCCCTCCCCAATTCCCCAACACTGTTCCCCTCCCCCAATTCCCCAACTTAAATAACTTAAAAAAATTATATATATATATATATATATATATATATATATAAATAATTTTATGTACCTTAATCCAAATTATGATAGTAAGTGTTTAATTTATCTTTTCCTACCTGGTCATGTTTTAATGACTTGAGAGGAAGTCTTTGCAAACTGCTTATTTCAATACTAGAAAAAACAATAATAAAGTTAAATAAAATGTTAACTTTCTTTAATATCTATCCTGGTTATGAGGATATCTTATAAGCTAAGTGTTCTGCTGAAAGGAAGAATACTATTGAGTCCTGTGCTATCTACTCCAAGTAAGAGTCCAACTCTGTTTCTGAGCCACCTGTGAGTATAAATCTTTCATTTATATTGTTTTGTTTTTTTAAATATTGTAAACTGAGCTTCACTTCTGCATAATGTCACCAGATGTGTGGTAGAATTGACAGAAGGTTCTTGGGTATAGTTTGGAAATTTTTATTTTGAAGTCCCAAAGAAATGTACACACAGGATGATATTAGATGCACATTGTTCCTTAATTTGTATGGTGTTTGTTCTCATTGTGTAGCACCAGAGCACACATACAATTTTCAGATAGTTCAAAGTGTTTTTCTAACCTATTTAATTTGTTAAGGCAAAGTAAATATGTTTTCTGGAGTTTTGATTTTACATGGCAATATATGATGCAGATTTGGGAGACATTAGAATTTAATTAGTAATTGTTTTCATCTAGGTTTGATTTTATATTACATTACCTCAGGATTAAATTTAGAACTTCTCCTTGCAGCCTCTTGATCTGCTATGAGGAGTGAATAAATTGGCAAAAAAAAAAAACCTGTATTTCTGAGGTAGGCCTACTACTCTGAGCAAATAAAATGGATGTTATAAAGCAATATTCTTTCTCTGCCAGGTCACAGGGGCTGTGATTGTTACTGCCTAAAACTCATGAGGAAAAGAAACATTTTATATCTTTGCCCAAGAATGGAATGACTGAAAAACAGAGAATCAAAACACATGAACACAGAAAAACTTATTGCTTTAACGGCACAGTGAAGGAATAGAGGGAGAGGAAAGCCAAAAATGAGTTAATTCAAGCAAGAAACTGAATCACAAGGAGGTCAAAGAAATTTGAAGAGAGAAAGACCATGGCTGGGAGTTGATGGAGTTGTTACAAAGGATATAAATGCTATTCAGACAGTTTAATTTTTATTACCAGGTACTGTTCTTGACGTTAGGGATACAAAGTAATAAAAGAAAAAAAATCATTTCTGCCCTCAGGGACTTTAAACAACTAAGGAAAAAAATTTGGCTGTGTAGAAGAAAGGGAACAGTTACATTTATTGGGCACTTAACTGTGGCCTGCATGCACTGAGGAATCTATGCATTATATATATTTTTTCATTTAATGATCACAATTAGCCCTACATAGTGGGTACATTCAACTAGAATCTCATTCTGACCCCAGGCTCTTTTTTTTTTTTACCCTTTTGCCTTAAAATAGGGAGTATAACAATACTTCCTCCATAATAAAGCAAACGCAAGTTATACACAGGAAGTCAATCCAAACTTACCAGGTTATTGTGTCTTGGTTAGATATCTCTAATTTTAAAAAATCATTCAGTATCAGAAATAATTCCAAAAGCTATAATAAATGTAAAAATAATTGGGCTGAAAATTTGGTCCAGACAAAATGGTATAGACTTTTGTCTCCCAGCTGCACCTTCCTCCCCACTAAGTATAACCATATGGTTAAGTATAACCATAAATCCTTGAAATGATGCAAAAGTCAACCAAAGGAGAACTTTAACTGGTGGTAAGAGAAAGGTGAATTGGTTCAGAACCCTAGGACTGGAGAAACAACACAGCAGCAGAGCATCTTACATCCCCTCACCCAATCAAAGAAGACAGCCAAGGCCTGACCTTTCCCAACCTAGCAACAGGAGGCAGCCCAGATATTCTCATCCACCCCACCCCATCAACTGGAATCTCTCTGACACCATTGGGTTAGCCAAGCACCACCAGCAAGAGGGATAGATGAGTGTCCCACTAATAGTAAGTGGCCAGGGGCAGAATTACTCTTTTCTGCTAGGCCTGAGACTACCCTCCCCCACTGGAAGATAGGTGACTGGCCAGGGAACAACAGAAACAGGGACTGTCAACTTTGGGAAGTCTGAAACGAGCAGCTCAGCCTGGGAAGCATCTTTGCCCCAGTGGACCTAAGACTTCCTTCACCCACCAAAGACACTAGGATGGCCAGATAGCATGAACAGGAAAGATTCCCACCACAAAAATTGTCCAGTCAATGCAGTCTCAAGCTGTGGGACAAAGAAGTTTCTTCAGTAGAGAATAGATCAAAATTACACCACAAAGCCTCTGAAAATTAAACTGTCATTGGGCCCACAATCCCCAAATATAAGCCAGGGCCTATGTACTAAAGGTAAACAAGGTGACTGCCTACGAAAGTAAAAGATTTAAATAGGGCCCAGAGTTTCCAGAGAATAGACAAAATGTCTGGGATACAATTGAAAATTACCTGTCACACCAAGAACCAGCAAAATCACAATTTCAATGAAAAAAGACAACTGACATTTAACATCAAGATGATTTTAAAACACGCATCTTAAAAATGTTTCAACAACCAAATACAAATTATCTTTAAACAAATGGAAAAAAAAAACCTCAGCAAAGAAATAGAAGTTATACAAAAGAGCCAAATGAAAATTTTAAAACTGAAAAGTACAATGACAGATTAAAAAACTCATTGAGTGGACTCAATAGCAGAGTTGAGATGATGGAAGATAGGCTCAGTTAAATTGAGGACCAGTAAAAAGAATTTACACAATCTGAACAGAGAAAACAGACTGAAAAAAAAGAATGAACAGAGCATCAGGGACCTGTGGTACAATAACAAAAGTTCCAACTTCATATCATTAGAGTTCCAGAAGAAAACAAGAGTGTAAGGCTGAAATAGCATTCAGAAGAAACATGGCTGAAAACTTCCCAAATTTGATGAAAGACACAAGCCACATTTAAGAAGCTGAGTAAAACCTTGGATACATGCAAAGAAAGACACATCACAATTAAATGATTGGAAACCAAAGACAAAGAATTTTTTTTTGAAATTAGAAATGACACTTTACCTATAAGAGAACAACAATTTAAATGACAGGATTTATCAACTGAAACCATGGCGACCAGAGGAAATGGCACATTTTCCAAGTGCTAAAAGACTGTCAATTCAGAATCCTATGTCCAGTGAAACTATCCATGAATGAAGGGGCAATAAGGGCATTCTCAGATGAAGGAAAACTTTTAAGAATTTGTCACTAGCAGGCAGACTCTTAGCTAAAGAAAGTTCTTTAAACTGTAAGTAAATGCTAAAAGGATACCTGGAGCATCAGGAAGGAGGAAAGGACAACAGAAAGTAGAAATTAGAGTACTTAATGACAGACCACACTTCTCATGAGTTTTAGAATTCATATTTGATGCTTGAAACAATTGATAAAACCATTTGATACTCAAGACAATGACATTTAAAAATAGGAAAAACAAAGGGCCCTAAATGGAAATGAGATTTTCATACATCAATTGAAGTGGTAAAGTGTTCATACCTATCAAATGTGATATGCTACATATAGTATAATACTCAGAGCAACTACAGACACCACATATTTGGATAGTACATATCGCCACAACACCATAAGTAAGTCAAGGTGGAACCCTAAAAAATATTTAACTGACAGAAAAGCAAAAAAGAGAAACAGGAGAGAGAACCAGAGGAAACAAACAGAAAACAAGTAATAAAATGGCATAATTAAGTTCCAACATATCAAGAATTACCTTAAATATAAATAATCTACATACACAAATCAAAAAACAAAGATTGGGGCTGGCCGAGTGGCTCAGTTGGTTAAGAGCTTACTCAAGAGTGCGAGTTCTGAGCAACAGGGTCGCCAGTTCGATTCCCACATAGGTGAGAGAGCTGCGCCCAAGCTGAGCTGCTGCTGAGCTGCCAACAGGTGGCAGGATGGCTCAGCTGGTGAGAGCACATGCTTCTAACAACAAGATTTCCGGTTCGACTTCCACAGGGGATGGTGGGCTATGCCCATCCGCAACTAAGATTGAACACGACACCTTGACCTGAGCGGCCGCAAGCTGCAGAGGGGCAGCCAAATGGTGACTGGACTTGGGAGCTGAACTAGCTGCGCCCTCCACAACTAAGACTGAAGGACAACAACTTGGCTGTTCCCCTTCCCCAATTCCCCAACACTGTTCCCCTTTCCCAATTCCCCTATAAAAATCTTTTTTAAAAAAAAGTTGTTGGTTTTTTAATCATAGAACTAAATAAAAAAACAACACACCAAAATATGTGGGCTACTGCTAAAGCATTGTTGAGAGGAATATTATAACAATGCTTACATTTAAAAAGAAGAAAGATCTCATATCAATGCACTAACTTCCTACCTTAAGAAACTAGAAAAAGAAGAGCAAAATAAACCCAAAGCAAGCAGAAGAAGGAAGGAATGATAACAGCAGAAATCTATAAAATTGAATATAAGAAAACAATAGAAAAAATCAATAAAACAAAAGGTTGGTTCATTGAAAAAATAAAATTGATAAAACTCTATCAAGACTGAAGACAAAAAAAAAAAAACCCGCAAATCCGCAAATCACCAATATCAGAAATAAAACAGGATATCATTATAGATCGTAGAGCCTTTAACAGGATAATGAGAAACTACTACAAATAATTTTTACACTCATAATTTTACAACTTAAAAGAGATGGAACAATTCCTCAAAAATCACAAATTACAGGGCCAGCCAAGTGGCTTAGTTGGTTAAGAGTTAGCTTAAGAGTGCGAGCTCTGAGGAGCAGGGCCACGGGTTCGATTCCCACATGGGCCAGTGACACTGTGCCCAAGCTGAGCTGCCACCAAGCTGCCAACAGGTGGCAGGATGGCTCAGCTGGTGAGAGCATATGCTCCTAAAAAGACTGCCTGTTCCACAGTGGGCTATGCCCACCCGCAACTAAGACTGAACTCGGCACCTTCAGCTGAGCTGCCGCCTGCTCAGTGGATAGACCTTGCACTCTTAACAACAAGGCTGCCAGGTTCGACTCCCAAATGTGATGATGGCTAAGCCCACCCACAACTAATTGAACACAGCACCTTAAGCTTAGAGGCCACAGCTGCTGGTGGGTGGCCAGATGGCGACTGGCGCCCTCCACAACTAAGATTGAAGAACAATATCTTGGCTGGGCCCCTTCCCCAATTCCCCTACACTGTTCCCCTCCCCCAATTTCCCATTTAAAAGAAAAAAAAATTCACAAACTACCAAACCTCAACCAAGATGAAATAACCAGAACAGTCGTATAATCATTAAATAAATTAAATTCATAATTTAAAACCTCCCGAAGAGAAAGCTTGAAATGGTTTCACTGGAGAAGTCTAACAAACATTTAATAAAAAACACCAGTTTTATACATCTTCCAGAAAATAGAAAAGGAAGAAACACTCCAACTCATGTTATGAGGCCAATATTACCCTGATTTAAACAAAACAAAAAAAATAAAGCAAACAAAGACAGTACAAAAACAGAACAGTGTCTCTCATGAACTTAGATGCCAAAATGCTCAAAGAAAAAAAAAAAGATAGCAAACAAAATTCAACAATGTATAAAAAGAATTGCACAATATGACCAAGTGGAATTATTTTCTAGGTATGCAGGGTGGTTAAACATTTGCAGATGACCTGACTGTTTACATAGAGACTCAAAAAAAAAAAAAACTCTTAGAACCAAAAGCTGAATTTAACAGTCACAGGATACAAGATCAACACTCAAAAATCATTTGTACTTGTATATGTTATAAACATGCAGAAAATAAAATTAAAAACAAGCACCATTTATAATCACTCCAAAGAAAATAAAATGTTTAGATATAAATCTAACAAAATATGCATAGGATATGTAGTCTGAAAATTACAAAATGTTGATAAAATTCTGATGAAAGAAATCAAATAAGAACTAAATAAATGTAGAGATATGTGCAGTATTCAATGTTAACTCCTCCCAAATTGACGTATAGGTTTAATACAATTCCAACCAAAATCTCAGAAAGAATTTTTGTAGACAGACAAGCTTTCTCTATAAATACATGTATACAGAAAGGCACAGGCCATAGAATAGCTAAAACAATCTTGACAAAGAAAGATAAGGTGGGAGGAATCACTCTATCCAATAGTAAGACTTACTATGTAATTACAGCAATCAAGGCAGTGCGGTATTGGTGGAGAGATAGACAAATAGGTCAGTGGAACAGAACAGAGAACCCAGAAGTAGACCCACATAAATATGGGCAACTGATTATTGACAAAGGTGCAAAGGGGATTCAGTGGAGGTAGGGCAGCCTTTTCTACAAATTGTGATGGATGGAGCATTTGGATATCTAAAGGCAAAAGCAGAACATTAACCTAAACCTCATGCCTTATACAAAAAAGAAATTCCAAATAGATGTAAATGTTCAGCTATAATGTAAGATTGTGTTAAAAATGTTACACTATAATGTTAAAATGCATATTTTAAACTATAAAATCTTTAGAAAAAATTAGGAGAAGATCTTTAGGATTTAGGATTAGGCATAAAATTCTTAAATTTGACACTAAAAGTGTGATCTACACCAAGACACATTATAGTGAAAATGGCAAGGGTTAAAGACAAAACAGAATCCTAAAAGCAGCAAGAGACAGGCAGCAAGTTACTTACAAGGCCACCCCGTGAGAATATCAGCTGACTTTTCTACAGAAACTCTGCAGGCCAGAAGGGAGTGGCAGGAGGTTTTCAAAGTGATGAAAAACAAAGGCTTACAACCTAGATTGCTTTATCCAGCAAAGCAATCATGTAAAATTGAAGGAGCGATAAAGAGCTTCTCAGAAAAGAATAAGCTAAAGGAATTCATTACCACCAAGGCAGCATTGCAGGAAATATTAAAAGGGCTTCTTTAAGCAGAAGAAAGAGAAAAACAATCTAACTAATGAAGACCAGAAACACAAATGACAAAATGGCAATAGCTATGCATCTATCAATAATCATGTTAAATTTAAATGGGTTAAATGCTCCAATCAAAAGACATAGGGTGGCTGAATGGATAAGAAAGCAAGACCCTTGCAAATACTGTATAAAAGAGACTCACCTCAGATAAAAAGACACATACAGGCTGAAAGTAAAGGGATGGGGCAAAATATTTCATGTATGGAAATGAGAATAAAGCTAGAGTAATACTTATATCAGACAAAATAGACTTTAAATTAAAGAATATAATAAAGGACAAAGAAGTACACATCATAATAATAAAGGGATCGATCCAACAAGAGGACATAACCCTATTAAACATCTATACACCTAACATATGAGCTCCTAAATATATAAAACAGATATTGACTGACATAAAGACAGACAGCAACAGTAACACTATCGTAATAGGGGACTTCAACACCCCATTGTCACCAATGGACAGATCCTCCTGACAGAAAATCAATATGAAAACAGCAGCCTTAAATAACACATTAGGGCCGGCCGAGTGGCTCATTGGTTAAGGGTTGGCTTGGGAGCACGAGCTCTGAGCTACTGGTTCGGATCCCACATGGGCCACTGACGCTGAGCCCTCTACAGCTAAAATGGTGAACAACATCTCGACCTGGAGCTGGGCTGCTGTGAGTCACCAGTAATGGCATAGGCTGCAGTGAGGCTGCAGTGGGCTGCAGTGAGCTACCGTGAGTAGCCAGCAGCCAGCATGAGCTGCTGGCAGCTGGCATGAGCTGCCCTGAGCAGCTGTGAGCAGCCGTCCAGTGGCCAGTGACCCATCTGTCTCACCTGGGAAGAGTGCAATGATAATACCAACATGAGCCGGTGAAGCGACGTCCTCCACAACTAGACTGAAGAACAAGAGGATAGCAACTTGTCTGTTCCCATTCCCCAATTCCCCAATGCTGGTTCTTAATTACATCAAACTTAAACGTTTTTTCACAGCAAAGGAAACCATCAACAAAACAAAAAGGGAGCCTACTGAATGGGAGAAGATATTTGTCAACGATATCTCTGATAAGGGGTTAATATCCAAAATTTATAAAACACTCATGCAACTCAACATCAAAAAAACAAACAACCCAATTAAAAAATGGGCAGAGGATATGAAGAGACATTTCTCTAAAGAGGACATACAGATGGCCAACAGACATATGAAAAAATGTTCAACCTCACTAATCATTAGAGAAATACAAATAAAAACCACAATGAGATACCACCTCACTCCCATCAGAATGGCTATCATCAATAAATCAACAAACAACAAGTGCTGGCGACGTTGTGGGGAAAGGGACTGCAGATTGGTGCAGCCACTATAGAATCAGTATGGAGGTATCTCAAAAAACTGGAAATGGAACTACCTTATGACTCAGCAATTTCACTCTTAGGTATCTATTTAGAAAAACCCAAGATGCTAATTTGAAAAAATATATGCACCCCTATGTTTATTGCAGTGCTATTTACAATAGCCAAGACTTGGAAACAACTGAAATGCCCATTGGTAGACAACTGGATTAAGAAAATGTGGTACATTTATACAATACTATAAAGAAGAATGAAATCGTACCATTTGCAATGATATGGATGGACCTAGAGAACATCATGCTAAGTGAAATAAGTCAGTCAGAGAAAGACAAATACCATATGATCTCACTTATATGCAAAATCTAAAGAGCTGAATAAATGAGAAAAGTAAATAGAAATAGTCTCAGAGACATAGAGGGAAAACTAATGGTTGCTAGATGGGAGGGGGGGTGGGGATGAGAGAAAGGGGAAAGGAATTAGACAACATAAATTGGTAACTACAATATTGCCTCAGGGATAGAAAAGACAGTTTGGGGAATATAATCAATAATGTTATAAATATTTTTTAGGGTGTCAGGTGGACACATTTCTTGTTAGGGAGACCACTTCATGGGTGGTGTAAAGGCCTGACCACTGCACTGTACATCTGAAGGTGCCATTGAATAATATCATATGTCAACTATAATTTGATATATATGTGGTCACGGAATGTGGAGTACAGTGTGGGGAGTGGAGTCAATGGAATTGTGATAGATAAGTATGATATCAGGGGTGGGGGGCAGTGAATTGGGGTAAGGAGGTTGACACTTTGTGAGGGGTGAAAAGTATAACTATTGTATTGTTTTGTACACCTGAAACTAATAAAAAAAAAAGTTAGAAAAATTTGTACGTAAAAAAACAATAAATAAAAGTGTCATCTATAAAAGGAAAAAATTATAAATTGGACCACATCAGAATTAAAAAACATTTTTCTGTGAAAGAACATGTGAAGATGATGTGAAGCTACAGACCTGGCGAAAATATTTGCAAAAAAATATTTACAAGTGCCTAATATCAGAGTACCCATAAAAGAATTTGCAAAACTTCACATTAAACATATTTTTAATTGTCTGATTTGGCATGTAAGTTGCGTGGAAGTCATCACTTCTATCCTCACAAGAAAAAAGCTGAACAAACAGAATCAACAACTCAGACCCATCAGAGAATGGAGGTCATATGGAAAACTGCCGCACCCAAAATTAGAGAGATAGACAAGTGGATACAGAGAATCACAGCTTACCAGAGCAGAAGCCCAGAAGCGGAAACCTTTATGGGAATCGGTCAGGAGAGAGAAACTTAAACTGTAATTGAGGAGTTGCTGGAGGCTCAGTGTGGACGAGTTTGAGAGTGGAAGGCTCCAATATGCCCAGTCTTGGGGGGGCACTACACTTCTGTGGGTGTTACCTCCAGGTTCTCACAGTGAAGATTAGAAAAAACATCCCTTCATGTTTCCAGCAAGGATAAAAAAGTAGCCATTTTGAAATATTCCCAGAGCATTCTGTTTTTAACAAGGAAAACTGTTTTACGAGAGTCTAACCAACCTGGGGGAAGGGTTATGCTCAACTCCGTCCCCCTCTAGCCTTCCTGTCACACCCAAGGGATAGAAAAACAAAAACAGACACCTAGTCATTGGAAATGTTTGGGTTGTTTTTTTTTTCCAAAATGCTATGGGTCACGAGCATAGAAGCACTTTCTTAATATCCCAATTTATAAAATGAAGATATCTGCTCTACTTAAATGACAGAAAACAATTACTAATTCATTCAACAAATATGTATTGAAATGCACCAGGTGCTGTCCTGGCTGGGTACAAAAGTGAATGAGCAGTGCACCCCGAAAAACTCCCTGCCCACTACATTCTAGTGGGGAAGGCAGACAATAAATAAGACGAATGAGAAAATATTTAGTGTGCAGACATACCTCGTTTTATTGCAGTTCACTTTATTGTGCTTCACAAATGTTGAGTTTTTTACAAATTGAAGGCAAAACACTCCACCAGCAAAAGGATTACAACTTGCTTTATTGTGATACTTGCTTTATTGTGGTGGTCTGGAACCAATCCACAATATCTCCGAGGTATGTTTGTATTAGGTGATGATAAGAGCAAAGGAGAAAAATAAAGCAGGAAAGGGAGATGGACGTGGCAGGAGCATAAGTGGAGGGGAAGGGGGGATGGTACAGTTTTAGATCAGGTGTCCAGGGAAGACTCTCTAAGAAGGCACATTTGAGTGAAGAGCTGGAGGAAGTGAGGGGAAGAAGGCAGCGTGAGCTTTGTGGATATCTAGGAAAAGAGTGTTTCTGGCAACATGATGAATGGAAAAAGCTGTCCAAAAGTTGAAAACACTGTTATGTATACACAGTTGAGGGAGAATTAATGTGATGTCTTAGGTATCTCGTGGTGTTTTTTCCTTCTGTCATCTCTAGGTTTTGTCAAAAGATTAAGAACATTATCTAGGGCCGACCAAGTGGCACGTTGGTTAGGAGTTGACTTGGGACACCAGCTCTGAGCAGCAGGGCCCCAGTTCAAATCCCACATGAGAGCCAGTGACTCTGTGCCTTGTACAGCTAAGATGGTGAATTACAACTAAGATGGTGAACAACAGCTCTACCTGGAGCTGGGCTGCCGTGAGTTGCCGGTGATGACGTAGGCTGCAGTGAGGCTCCAGTGGGCTGCCGTGAGATACTGTGAATGGCTGGCAGCCAGCGTGAGTGGCTGGCAGTGGCATGAGCTGCCATGAGCCACCATGAGCGGCCGTCCAATGGCCAGCAAGTGACTGCCTCTCCCGGGAAGAGCACAATGATCACAATACCAACATGGGCCAGTGAAGTGACGTCCTCCACAACTAGTCTGAAAAACAAAAGGACAGCAATTTGCCTGTTCCCCTCCCCCAATTCCCCAATAAAATCTTTAAATATATATATATACTATCTAGATCAGAGCCATTTGATGTGACCTAAGAAACAACAGGCCAACCTCTTGGGCACATCTGGCGCAGGTCCCACAGTCAGGATGTGGCAGGCTATTTCCCAGTGCTCTCTCCAGGGGCCACATGCATCCCTGCATTTGCCTACCTGAGAAGCTGGTCATCCAAGGCTCACTTAGAACCTACAACTGGGTTAAACCCAGTCCAGATTGTGACCCAAAGACCAGCTTCCCTGTGACATTTCTCAAATGCCCACCACTCTCTTAGCTGAGGGTCTGTTTCTATCTGTTCAGGTCTGCTTTCTAATCCCCTTGGTTGCAAGCACAGGACCATGTTCTTTCAGCTACCTTCCCTCTGCAACGCTTCCCATTCAGGGCCACCCACTGATGCCATATATATATACTCAGACCTGTGGCAGTGGACATAACAACACCTGGTCCTTTAAGAAAGGGGCATGCGAAAATAATTCCCAGTCTCAGTCAGGTCAGTTGTATTTGACCCAACCTGGGCCTGAGGAGTTCTCTTACGTAGGGCTCTACCTTCCCTCTGCACAGTGTCAAAGGCAGGCTACAGCTGCTCACAATGTCAGAGTAGCTGGTTTCAGTCAAAACAGCTCTTGGTGCCATGTAGCACCAATGTAAACAACTGGTTGGTTAGGTGTCATGTAGACAAAACAACTGTTTGAAGGATTGGACTTTCACTCTCCACCCAGCTGCAGTTGGCATGAGCCTAGGGTGGCGCCTGCCAAGTATGTGGGCAGGTTGGGGCCCTGCACATGCTGCAGTTTGCGGTGCTGGCAGCAGCCCCATTTTTCCACTATCTTTTAGTAGTCTGAGGTGCTTGGTTTGGGGGGTGGGGACAATAGAAAGGAACTAAGTTTGAGCTGATAACTAGGATGGGGCCTAAGTGTGTCAGTTCCCTAACCTGGAAAAGTCTCAGATGTTTCCCAAGTTCACCCTCCTGTCCAGAGTCGGATTTGCAGGGACTTTGACATTCACCCCAGCCTGCTCTTTTGTGGGACTGACCAGGCTACAACAAAGGCTTCCTCGGAATCTGAGGTTAAGAAAGATGAAGGGCCAGTGCCGCCTGTCTGTCTGCAATGGGCATATTGCATAATAATGGCTCTCTCTGATCTTTCTTTTGCCTGTTCTTGGTTTCTCCACATCTTCCTTTCAGCTTTGTAATGTGACACCCAGCCGCTGGCTTCTTATCTTCCCTGTCTTCCCCCATCTCCCAACTCTGCTCTCTCAGATCCACACAGAGAACAGAGACCACTCCTGCTTTGAAGGTTTAAGAATCATGTCGTTTTCCTTAACACCGTCTGTTTACTGGACTCATTGTTTAATGATGCTGTCGTTGGACAACGACCATAAGCCAGCCTTCAACCCCTGCCTCTATCCTGCCTTCATTTTATCCATCTCTCAATTATAAAGTGTCTCACTCAGGCAAGCCACCATGTCTTCATAAGCCCTGGAGGACCCATCTAAGAGTGGGGACAGGATCTAGATTTGAATATTTGGCCTGCAGTTTTTTGGCTCCTCCATAAACTTGGGAGATATGAAAAACAAGACTGTTGACTTTCTTAGACAGTTTTTACACTTTGTAAGCTTCTTTCTCATGGAAGATAACAAAGAGCGCTGTGCTATCAAGCTGAGCCCAGAACAGACAACGTTTTCCATCTGTGGGGAAGCTTCTGGGTTACGACAGTCTGGTGGGACCCCAGGTTTGGCCAGTGAGTGGCTGCATGATGAGCTATGACATGTATGGCCCAGCTTGACACTTCTGAGTCTCAGGAGCCCTAAGCTACCAGCTTAGTAGAGGATAAGAGTAGGTGTTTCCCAAGTATCTCTCACTTGGAAAACACATCATTCCCATCACAAATTGACAATTTACTTCGTAAAGAGATTCCCAGTCCGCTTCCTTTGCTTCTTCAAAGAAGGAGGACTGTGCTTTGAAGCAAGAAAAAAATAAATTGCCTTCCACATAGCTCTTCTCAAAGACACTGACCACAATGAGCAGGAACTCCCAGTCAGGGGACCTCCAACTGCTTGGCTCTCAGACATAGGAATGAAGATACCCACACAATTTTCAACATTTAAAAAAGCCAATTATAAAATTGTACAGGCTAATGGCAATATCAACACCATTCTTGACTTTTAGCTGTAATTCATGAATTTAGTACGTTAACTTTTGGAAACATGAGTGCTGTCTCCTGACAAAATAAACTACTTACAATTACAATTACATAAGTGAGGACTTTTAGGGTTTTTATTTTCTTTTGCTAAAAAAATCAATGTTGAAAATTGGGATATGCAGAGGGAAAATAATGAAAGAAGCCATTAGAGGTGAAAAAGGTAAGACAATTTTGGCAGCTTGCTCAGGGATCGTTCTGTGGGAATCCCTATCAGAGGATGTCAACCTCTCAGAATTTCAGGTGGCTCTCCCACTGCACAGAGCTCAGTGCCCAGCACACAGTCCCAACATACACTACAAGGACGTCTCCTGGAAACACAAACAAATGATGAGGTAGACTTGAGTTTTACAATCTTTTCTTTCAACCTGTTCCCACAAAAGATAACCTTGAGCAGCGAGGTGCTCAGGAGTGAGGGTTGGGGGAAGAGGAAGGATAAGATAACACAAGCAGGATAATGAGGGCTGATGGTAATAATAGTGATAGTTATTGACATTATAATATTCATGCTCACTTGTTGAGTATTTTATGGCTTTCAGAATTTATTCAAATCCCATTATTCAAAGCCCATTATAATGTCAGGAGCAAGCATCATTACCCCCATTTTGCAGATGAGTAAATTGTTTACTCAATTAGTAAATGGGTTGAATCTAGATCTCCTGAATACTCCCCACTAACCTAGTGCCATTTCAAAGCACCAGGACTGCTGTGCACTTAAAAGGTGAAGGTCCTTCTGCTCCACCCCACTCCCAGTTATCCCAGGTTCCTCTTGGGCTTCTAGACCTATGTCTCATGACTGCAAACAACCACTCACACAAAAATTACACTACCCAGCACTAACAATAAAAGAAAAAAGTTGATGTCATCAAAAACAAACATTTCTCCTCATCAAAAGATACCTTTAAGAAAATGAATAGATAGATTTCCAGTCAAGATGGTGGAATAGGTAAACACTATGCTCACCTCCTCCCAGGACCACATTAATTACAACTAAATTACAGAACAACCAACCATCATTGAAAATTGCCTGAAATCGAGCTGAACCGAAGCCCTACAACTACAACTACAGAAGAGGCCACCTTGAGACTGGTAGGGGTAGAGACACAGAACAGGCTGGTCCAACACCTGTGTGTGATCATTAAAAGTTGGGAGGGATATCTTGGCTGTAGAGGTCCCTCCCAAAGGAGCAAGGGGTCCCAGCCCTACACCAGACTCCCCAGCCCAAGGTTCCAGTGCCGGGGAGAGGACTCCCCATGACTTTTGGCTGCGAGGACCAGCAGACATTATAGCTGAGTGAGCTGGAGGGGCCTGTAGTTACAGTCCCTCCTATTACAGAACCCATTGACTTACTCACCAACAGACTCACCCACTATGAGCTCCAGTACTGGGGCAGCAGCTCAAAACGGGCCAGGGACACACAGAAAAGAACTGAGTTGTCTGGCTGCAGGGCAAGGGCTAGAGAAGCAGCTTTCTCCTGGAGAGGAGCTGGTGGAAGCTATTATTTCTTTGTTAAGCCTTCCTCTTCCTTGTGTGCAGACACCGCATCTGAGTCTCCATCAAATGGGCTATCACCTTTCATCTGCTCTGTCCTAGTGATTCCCTGAGACCCCACTCCACCCAACTTTAGGGCACACCAAAGCTGCTTCCAGTGACTTTTCCCTACAAATAACCTGTCTTAGCTCATGCTGCGGACTTTCACAAAATCACTCAATGGTTCACAAAACCCAAACAAGCAGCATCTAGCTTTAGCATGTCCTGTGCTTCTGGCTAAACAGCACTAAGCCTGGCACTACACACAACCAGCCTTGGTTTGCAGCTTAGCCTCTCAAGGCATCTCCAAACTCATTTTGGGTGGCAGCCATCTGAAGGTTGCTTTGTGGCTCTTACCAGGAGGCCCTGGACAGGGTACAGGCAACAGCTAAACTTAGCCTCTGGTGGGGTCCCTCCCAGAAGACCACGGAGATGGCATGTTCAGTGGCCCTTTGGACCAAGCCATAGCATCTCCTGGCCACCTCCAAAGATGACACACCCATAGAGCAGACTGGGCAGAGAACAGAAACCCACTAAAGCAAATCCTGCTCTGTAGGTCAGCCCTTGTACCACAGCTCCTCCACTGCAGTCACAGCCAGTTCTCACAACCAATCAGTCTGAGGGTCACTCCCTCCCATTGGTATGCAAACAGCAACCAAGGCTCATCTACAAAAGGAGGAAACACAACACATCAAGAGACACACCTGGGCACCTGGCTCTGGTGACCAGGGGGACTGCACCACTGGGTCCCACAGGACACCTACTATATAAGGCCACTCTACTAAGATCAGGAGGTATAGAAGCCCTATATATAAACAAACACAGGGAGGCAGCCAAAATGGGGAGACAAAGAAACATGTCCCAAATAAAAGAACAGAACAAAGCTCCTGAAAAAGAACTAAATAAAATGGAGACAAGCAATCTACCAGGTGCAGAGTTCCAAACACTGGTTTAAAGGATGCTCAAAGATCTCAGAGAGAACTTCAACAAAAGATAGGAAATATAAAAATGGAGATAGAAAACATTTTTAAAAAGAAGAAGAAGCAGTCAGAAATAAAGAATGTAATAATGGAAATGAAGAATACAAGGTGTGATAAAAAAATACAGCAAATGTTTAAATTTTAAAAAATGTTATAGTAAAAGACACATTGCCATTAATCCCTCTCAAAATACTCCCTCTCACTTCAAACATACTTATCCCATCATTCTTGCCACTTGCTGGAGCAGTTCTGGAGGTCCTCTTTTGTATCTTTAGTTGCACTGTCGTGACGTCCCCGATGCCCTGAATCATTTTGACTTTGGGGAAGAGCCAGAAGTCACACGGTGACTGATCTGGTGAATAAGGTGGATGAGGACACACAGTAATGTTTTTATTTGACAGAAATTACCATATACCGGAAATGATGTGTGACATGGAGCATTGTTACAATGGAGCGCGATTTATGGCACACTTTATTTTTTTTTTTAATTTATTTATTTATTATTATTATTTTTTTTTAGCTGAGCCATCCTGCTACCTGTTGGCAGCTCAGCGGCTGCTCAGCTCGGGCCATGACTCGAACTGCTGTTGCTCAGAGCTCAAACTCTTGAGCGAGCTCTTAACCAACTGAGCCACTCGGCCGGCCTCTATGGCACACTTTAAAACATACCTTCTCTCAATCATAGCTCACACCCCACTGACTGCACCAAACAAGTTGAAATTTGCCACATGCTGTTACTAAGGTTTGACGTGCTGCTTTCCATATTGAAGATCCCTGACTTTCCATTGGATGGCACTTGGCATCAGCATTCATCATATTTTGTAGTCACAGTGGAAAGGCTCTGTGTCACACATTGCTTCCGTTACGGCAATTTCTGTCAAATAAAAACATTATGGTGTGTCTTTATACACCTTATTCACTGGATCTGGCACCATGTGACTTCTGGCTCTTACCCAAAGTCAAAATGACCATGACAGGTAAACGTTTTGAATCGATTCAGAAAATCAAGGCAGCCACAACAGTGCAAATAAAGGCACTCACGAAAGAGGACTTCCAGAACTGCTCCTGAAAGTGGCAAGAATGATGGATAAGTGTGTTTGAGGCTAGAGGAAGTATTTTAAGGGGATTAATGGCAATTTGTCTTTTACTGTAATAATTTTTTTATTTAAACATTCACTATATTTGTTGATCATACCTCATATATTAGAGAGGATTAACAGTAGATTAGATGAAGAAGTGGATTGAATCAGCAACTTAGAAGAGAAGGTACCAGAAAACACCCAATCAGAACAGCAAAAAGAAAAAGCAGTCCAAACAAAATGAGGAGAGTTTAAGGCCTCTGCGACAATATCAAGCGTAACAACATTCGCATCAATGGGGTACCGGAAGGATAAGAGAGAGAACAAAAAATTGAAAATGTACTTGAAGAAATAATGACAGAAAATTTCCCTAACCTGCAAAGGAAATAAACATACCAGCCCCCCAAAAATGCACAGTCCCAAACTAGATGAACCCAAAGAGGCCCACACCAATACACATCATAATTGAAGTTCAAAAGGTAAGAAAGAATCTCAAAAGCAGCAAGAGAAAAGCAGTCAGTTACCTACACGGGAGCTTCCATGAGACTGTCTGCTAATTTCTCAACAGAAACTGCAGGCCAGAAGGGACTGGCACAAAATATTCAAAGTAATAAAAAGCAAGGACCTATAATCAAGATTACTCTACCCAGCAAAGCTATCATTTAGAATCAAAGGACAAATAAAGAGCTTCCCAGACAAGAAAAAGCTAAAACAGTTCATCACCTTCAAACCAGTATTGCGAAGAATTTTAGAGGGAGTTTTTTAAGACAAATAAATAAATAAATAATATGAATAATAAAATGGCAATAACTATCTATGTATCAACAAGTACTTTAAATGTAAATGGAGGAGCGGCTGGGTGGCTCAGTTGGTGAGAGCATGAGCTCTGAGCAACAGGGTTGCTAGTTCAACTCCCACATGGGCCATGACCTGCGCCCTCCACAACTAAATTGAAGACAACAACTTGAGCTGAGCTGCTGGTGGGCAGCCGGATGGCTCAGTTGGTTAGAGCACATGTTCTTAACAACAAGTTTGCCAATTCGATTCTCACATGAGATGGTGGGCTGCGCCCCCTGCAACTAGATTGAACATGGCTACTGGACTTAGAGCTGAGCTGCGCCTTCCATAACTAAGATTGAAGGACAACAACTTGACTTGGAGCTGATGGGCCCTGGAAAAAACACACTGTTCCCTAATAAAATTTTTTTTAAAAGTAAATTAATTAAATGCTCCAATCAAAAGATAGGGTGGCTGAGGGCCGGCTGAGTGGCTCAGTTGGTTAAGAGCTCGCTCAAGAGTTTGAGCTCTGAGCAACAGCGGTTCGAGTCAGCCCGAGCTGAGCAGCNGAGCTCTGAGCAACAGCGGTTCGAGTCAGCCCGAGCTGAGCAGCCGCTGAGCTGCCAACAGGTGGCAGGATGGCTCAGCTAAAAAAAAAAAAAAAGATAGGGTGGCTGAATGGATACTAAAACAAGGCCCTCACATATGCTGCCTACAAGAGACACACCTCAGATTGAAAGACAAACATAGACTAAAAGTGAAGAGATAGAAAAAGGTATTTCACAAAAATGGAAACCAACCAACAAACAAAAAGCTGAGGTAGCAATACTTATACTAGACAAAATAGACCTTAATATAAAGGCTATAAAAAGAGACAAAGAAGGACCCAGTAATACCTCCTTTGGGTATTTACCTGAGGAAACCCAAAATGCTACTCGAGGGAACTAGTGTATACATATGTTTATAATGGCCAAGAAGTGGAGGCATCCTGGGTGTCTGTCAATGGATGAATGAATAAAAAATAGGTGGTACATATATACAATGGAATATTTTTCAGTCATGGATGGAAGGGGGTTTTTGCCATCTGTGGTGGCATGAATGGACTTGGAGGGCATGGTTCTGAATGGAGTATTTCAGACAGAGAAAAACAGATGCAATGTGATTTAGCTTATATATGGAATCTAAAGAACAAAATAAACAAACAAAACAGAAACAAACTCATAGATACAGGGAACATTTTGATGGTAGCCAGATGGGAGGGGGGTTGAGGGTGAGTGGAAAATGGGAAGGGATTAAGAAGTACGAATTGGTTGTTACAAAGTAGTGTTGAGGATATAGTGTATAGCATAAGGAATATAGTCAATAATATTGGAAAAACTATGTACGGTGTCAGATGGTACTAGATTTATTGGGGATATAGATGGGAGTGGGGTTGGGAGGCAGGGTGGAAAAGGTGAAGGGATTAAGAAATACAAATTGGTAGTTACAAAATTGTCATGGGGATATAAAGTAAAGCATGCAGAATAGTCAATATTATGGTAATAACTATGTATAGTGCCAGGTGGGTACTAGACTAGTCCATGGGATCCCTTCTTTTTTCTTTTCTTTTTTTTTTTAAGATTTTACTGGGGAATTGGGAGAGGGGAACAGACAAGTTGCTGTCCTTTTGTTCTTCAGTCTAGTTGTGGAGGACATTGCTTCACTGGCCCATGTTGGTATTATCATTGCGCTCTTCCTGGGTGAGGCAGATCAGTCGCCGGCCATTGGACGGCCATTCTTGCTGGGTGCTGGCTACTCATGGTGGCTTACGGCAGCCCACTGCCGCCCCACTGCAGCCTATGCCATCTCTGGCGACTCATGGTAGCCCAGCTCCAGGTCGAGCTGTTGTTCACCATCTTAGCTGTAGAGGGCAGTGTCACTGACCCTCATGTGAAATCCGAACTGGGGCCCTGCTACTGAGAGCTGGTGTCCCAAGCTAACTCTTAACCAAAACGCCACTCAGCCAGCCCCATGGGATCCCTTCTTAAATCATATAAATGTCTAACCATTATGCTGTACCCCTGAAATTAACATAAAATAATATTGAATGTAAAAATAAATAAAGTGCAAAAAGAAAAGAAAATGAATAGATAGAAATAGATGGGAAAAATATACACACAGCACATATCTGACAAATCCAGAATATGAGTATATAAGGAAATCCTACAAATCAAAATAAAAAAACAAACAATAAAAATTATAAAGTGGGCAAAAGACCTGAAAAGATACTTCACCAAAGGAGAGATATAAATGGTTAATAAGCACGTGAAAAAGTGTTCATAAGAAAATTCAAATAAAAACCACAATGAGATGGATACCCACATACCCATTAGAATGGTTAAAATTTAAAAGATTGACACCAGTAAGAGATACAGAGCAACTGCAACTTACATACATTGCTGGGGGCACATATAAAATGGTACAACCTCTTTAGAAACTGTCAATTTCTTGTAAGGGTAAATATATGTTCACCTAATTGGAGTGAAAAGCATATGTCCATACAAAGACTTATATGCAAATATTCATTACGGCTTTTATTTATGATAGCCCAAACCATTAAACAACCTAAATGATCACTGATAGGAAAATGGATAAATAAATTATGACGTATTTATGAAATGGAATACTATTCAGCAGTAAAAAGAAATAAACTACTGACTCATACAACATAGTAGAAAAAAAACATTATGTTGAGCAAAAGAAGAGAAGCACAAAAGAACACATACTGTATGATTCCATTTCTATGGCATCCAAGAATTGAATGTGAATTTATAGTGACAAAAATCAGAAAGTGGTTAGGAAGGCAGTGGAATTGATTGGGAAGAGGGACAGGTAAATTTGGGGGGTTAATGGAAATGTTCTCTCTCTTATTTTGAGCAGTGCACACACCAGGATGGATGTCTAAAACTGTCAAAACTCTTCTAACTGAACTTTTAAGATCTATATATATATTATTGTTTGTTAATTATATCTCAATAAATTAGTTTTTAAATGGACCCTCCTGGGTTCATTACAAGGATTATGGCTTTGCCCTTTGGAGGCCAGTTTCTTCCCTTTGACAGAAACCTGAGATCTGAGCTAATGAATTTCCAAAATAGCCTGGGCCTAAGTGGCGAAGGTAATGAAGAATTTAAGCAAAACAATTTCAACCAAAAGGCCTTTCTGCATAGTGGTGAATAAAAGGGCTGCTTCTCTCTGTCCCCACCCCAGAGGTAAAATGACCTTTTATTTATTATCTTCATCTGTTTAAACTCAGAGGCTGAATACCAGAGGCACTTGCCAGCCATCTCCCACTGCTGTCCAAAAGGAATCAAGTACAACTCTCTGCAGAGTACAGCTGGTTTAACAGGCACAGGGTCACCAGTCATGCTGGGCAGGGAGGTACCCCCCATTGTTGGCATAGAAGTCAGCTCCAATGACAGCCTTGCTCCTAATTTAAGAGTTACTGGACCTCACACAGAGATTGACATTAAAACTTTAGGCAAGGATGATAAAAACAGGGTTTCAGGCCATACCTATATGTTCCTAGGCCATGGATGCCTGGGTTCCCTAGGGAAGCATAGTCTGATGATATCTAAACAACCCCTGGGGGCCAGGGAGTTCCAATGCCAGGGAGACCAGGATATCAGGGGGTTTGGAAACCAGTCACAAGAATCATGTGCCCTTACCCTGGAGAGAGTGTGGGGAGACACCACAACCATTCACATATATGAAGGGCTGTATAGGAAGAAGAAACAGGATTTATTTAATCCAAACTGCAAAATGTCAACCAATGTATAGAAGTCCCCCCAAAAAAAACAACCCTGGATTTTAACACAACATAAAGAAGACCTTTGTAACAACCAAACCTGCTTAGCATTCCATTCACACATCTATTCATTCAGCCAATAATTTTTGAATACCTACAATGTTGTACGCACACCAAAATAAAGCCGTTGCAGACTTGACACTGAAGGATGTTCACTGCAATTGGGAGACAAGATGTGAGTATAAATAACCCAGATACAAGGCAGCAAGAGACAAGTGCAGGTGAGAGGGCCATGTCAGGAGAGATTACTTCCAACTTCAGCTGGGTCCTTCATAATGTTCACCAGCCATTTTGCTCCTCCTCATTTATTTGTTTACCCATTAAATAAATATTAACTGAGCCCTACTATGTGTCAAGCACTGTTGTAAATGCCAGAGTTATACAGTGAATAAGAGATAACCCCTTGTCTGCCTGGAGTTAGAAGGACATAGAAAGCATAAAAAAGAACCAGTTAGAAGTGAAGAGTACAATAACTGAAATGTAGAATGGACTAGAAGAAATCATTAGCAAACTAGATGAAGTAGAAGATCGAATCAGTGACTTGAAAGACAAGGTAATAGAAAACACCCAATCAGAACAACAAAAAGGAAAAAGAATATTAAAAAATGGGAATAGTTTAAGAGACATCTGGGACAATATCAAGAGTAACAACATTCACATACAGGTACCAGAAGGAGAAAAAGAAAGAAAGAAAGAAAAGAAAGAAAGAAAGAAAGGAAGGAAGGAAGGAAGGAAGGAAGGAAGGAAGGAAGGAAGGAAGGAAGGAAGGAAGAGAGAAAGAGATTGAGAACCTACTTGAAAAATTATTGCAAAGTTTCCTAACCCAGTGAAAGAAATAGACATATAAGCCCAGAAAGCACAGAGTTCCAAACAAGATGAATCCAAACAGGCCCACACCAAGATGCATTATAATTAAAATGGCAAATATTAAAGACAAAAAGAGAATGCTCAAAGGAGCAAGAGAAAGGCAACTAGTAACTTATAAGACAGCTCCTATAGGATTGTCAGCTGATTTCTCAACAGAAACTTTGCAGGCCAGGTGGGATTGGCACAAAATATCCAAAATGATAAAAAGCAAGGACCTAAAACCAAAAGTACTCTACACAGCAAGGCTATCATTTAGAATCAAAGGACAGATAAAGAGCTTCCCAGACAGAAGTTCATTACCACCAAGCCAGTATTACAAGGAATGTTAGAGGGGCTTCTTTAAGATGACAAAAAAAAAAAGACAAAAAATATGAATAATGAAATGGCAATCAGTACATATCTATCAACAATTACTTTCAATTTGAATGGATCAAATGCGCCAATCAAAAGACTTAGAGGGTTGAATGGATAAGAAAACAAGACCCTTACATATGCTGCCTACAAGAGACTCACTTCAGATTGAAAGGCACACACAGACTGAAAGTAAAGGAATAGAAAAAAGTATTTCATGAAAATGAAAACAAACAAAATCTGGGGTGACGATACTTTTACCAGACAAAATAGACTTTAAAACGAAGGCTATTAACAAAAGACAAAAAAGACCCAGTAATCTCACTTCTGGGAACTTATCTGAAGAAATCCAAAAAGCTACTTCGAGGGAGCGTATGCATTCATATGTTCATTACAGCATTGTTTACAATAGCCAACATGTGTAGGCAGCCTGGGTGTCTGTTGGTGGATGAATAAATAAAGAGTGGGTGTTACATATATACAATGGAATATTGCTTGGCCACGAAAGGGAATCGGTTCTTGACATCTGTGTTGGTATGGAAGCACCTGGAGGGTATTGTGCTGAGTGGATTATGTCAGACAGAGAAAGACAGATGCAATGTGCTTTAGCTTATATATGGAATCTAAAGAACAAAATAAACAAAACAAAAACAAAGTCATAGATACAGAAGACATTTTCATGGTTGCAAGATGGAAGGGGTAAGGAGGGATGAGTGGAAAAGGGGAAGGGATTTAGAAGTACCAATTTTTTGTTACAAAGTAGTCATGGGGATGTAGGGTATAGCATAAGGACTATAGTTAATAATATTGTAATAACTATGTATGGTGTCAGATGGGTATCAGATTTATCAAGTTGATAGGTAGGAGGGCAGTTGGGGGTAGGGTAAAAAAGGTAAAAGAGATTAAGAAGTAGAAACTAGTAGTTATAAAATAGTGATGGGGATGTAAAGTAAAGCATAGACAATACAGTCAATAATATGCTAATAGCTATTTATAGTGCCAGGTGGGTACTAGATTAGTCAGGGAGATCACTTCTTAAATTATATAAATGTCTAACTACTATGCTCTACACCTGAAATTAATATAAAATAATATTGAATATCAACTGTAATTGAAAAATTAAAAAAGGGAGAGGAAAAATAAAAAGGAATAAGAGGCCCAAATTTCCAGATAATAAAATAAGTAAATTACAGGGATGTAATGTACAGCATGGGGAATATAGTTAATAATATTGTGATAACATGGTATGGTGTCAGATGGCTGCTCTGTTTACCATGGTGATCACATCTTTAGGTATATAAATGTTGAATAACTACGGTGTAAGTCTGAAACTAATATAATATTCTATGTTGGCTATATTTTTAAAAAACATCTTAAAAGGAAGAAAATGACAGGGACAACTAAAAACATTAGCATTTTAAGCAATTTTTATTTTGGATTCCTAATATTTTAATATGGTCTCATAGACAGTTTGAGAGAAAAAGCAAGCTACAGAATAATCTATATAGTGTGATCCCATTTTTTGGAAAAAAAATACATACATAATAATATCTGTTCTTCATAGTTACCTGAGAGAATTATCATTATTTGGAGTACGTAATGAAGGGCTTGTTAACCTTTGCTTTTTATAACTCTGCATTATTAGATGTGTTACAAAAATCAAGTAATGCTTTTGTAATCTTTATAAATCTAGTAAAATGAAGAGGAAAGAAGGAAGAAGGAAGGAGGCAGGGAGGGAGACAAAGAGGAAAGGAGGCAGGGGGTGAAGGGAAGGATTTTAAATAGAACATAGAACCTCCACATTAGCATTACAGTGGTCCCCTCTTATCCGCAGTTTTCCATTTCTGAAGTTTCCATTACCTCTGGTCTGAAAATATAAAATGAAAAAGTCCAGAAATAAACAATTCTCAAGTTTAAAACAAACAAAGAAAGAGTGTTGCTCTGAATCTTTATCACTCTCTTCAAACAACCAAACAGCCCTCCTTTTCTTGTTTTCTACTGCAATGACCTCCCAGATCATTGAGAAAATTGTGGCCTCGGCCCCCTCCCCTGCTCACCCTAACCACATCATCTCTTCCATTTCTTACCCAATTATTTTCTTATTCTTCCTCTCTACTTCTGCTCTCCCCCTACCTCAGAGGCCCTGCTCCATCAGCTCTGCCAGCCCATGTGCTCCACACTTTTTCTCTCCTTATTCATTATTGTTCTTAACGCACAGACTTGTTCATTCCACATAGTCATCAAGCAGCATTCCTTGGCTACCCCCAAGATGGCAAGTAGGTGTAAGTCAAGAATTAGTTTGGATCAATTGGCAGCAGTTTCTTGAGCAGAGTGGCAAGGGGGAGTTCCCAGGATCATGTGTGAACTCACAGAAAAGATAAATGTGTGCTTTGTGTGCCCACAGTCACAGCAAGCACGAGGTGTCATGGGGTTCTGGTTGAGTGCCTGAGGATCCTGTCTGACCCTGACTCTGTCTCCCGGCCTTTGTTGCCAAACTTCTTAAAAGCTCACACTATACTTCTTGCTTCTACTGCTTCACCTCTCCTTTGTTACCTCACCTGCCCCATCATACTTCTGTCCACTGACCTGCTCCTGAAAAGATCACACAACAGTCACCTAATTGCCAGCACAATGGCTTTACCACTCATTGTGCTCAATGTCTTGGTAGCATTAAATGTTGGTGTACCCCAACCTTAGTCCTCTGCTCAACTTTCTGTTACTCCTTGGACAATCTCACCCATCCCATAGATGCAAATATAACTTGTGCTCTGGTAGCTCCTCCATTCAGTCTCTTGCCCAGTTGCTAAGTATTAGGAATGAGGGGATGGCTGTGGTTATAAAGGGGTGACACAAGGAAGTCTTGTGGTTATGGCACAGTTGAGTATCTTATGATGGTGGTTACTCAAGACTACACATGTGCTAAAATTACATAGAGCTAGAGCTAGAGAGAGAGGGAGATTAATGCATATAAACTGGTGAAGTCTGAATAAGCTCTGTGGATTGTACCAATGTCTATTTCTTGGTTTTGCTATTGTACTATAGTTTAATATCTTGTACGATCATAATTGCATTGAGGGAGGCTAGGGGAAAGGTGCACAGCACTTCCCTGTACCTTTCTTTGCAACCTCCTGAAAATCTATAATTATTTCAAAATTAAAATTTGACAATTAAATAGATAATTAGTTTTTAAAAACACAAAATAAACCTTCAATGGCTCCCCAGTTTTTACAAAACAAAATACAGTAGAACCTTGGATTGCAAGTAACGTGGTTTGCGAGTGTTCCACAAGACGGGCAAACATTTTTAATACATTTTAACATGGTAAACGAGTGATGTCTTGCAATACGAGTAGTTTGTTTCCGGAAGAAATTATGCCTGCAAACCAAGGCATTACTGTACCAACTCTTTTGCTTAACATCTAAGGCCCTTAACAATGAGCTTCATATCCCATGTTTTTTTTTTAGACCCTTCAACATTTATTCCATAACTATTAGGAACCCATGATGGGCTGGGACACTGAAAATACAGTGGTGAACAACATGAGGCCCCTGACCTCAGAAACTTACAAGCTTTGAGGAAAACCGCCAAGCAGGCAAGCAATTCCAATGAAGACAGCCAAGTGCCACAACTGGGAAGTACAGAAGGCTGTACTTCTCCTGATCACCCCTTTTTACTGGTGCTAGTTCCTTTGCCCCAAATGCTTTTCCTGCACTAGTGAACTTTCACTGTCAATTTTTTCATGAAATCTACCTATTTACTTATTCATTCATTCAAGAAACATATTACTGAGTTCCAACTCTGTGCCAGGTCTTGTTGTAGGCCTTGGGGCTGCGCTGTGGACAGCATGGCACAGTGCCTGTCCTCTTACAGTTGATATTAGTGGGAGAAGCAGATGATGAACAGCCAAGCAGCAATAAGGTGTAACAGGGTGCTGAAGAGCTGATTTAGTCTGGATGGGTCAGGAAAGTTCTCACTAACCAGGTGATCTTTAAACTGATACCTAAATCATATTACAAGATAATGTATTATAGAACTGTACACTTGAAACCTATGTAATTTTACTAACCATTGCACCCAGTAAATTTAATTTTAAAAAAGAGAAGAAAAGATAATATCAATACCAGTGTTTATATCTTAAATGCAGTGGTTAGACTTTTTTATTAAAAAAAATTAGTGGACTACATTAATAAATGTTAGCAAAATTCATTTGTATCTAATACCATGCCTAGTATTTAATGCCATTCAATAAATATTAACTCGATTGATGAATGAAAGAAACATAGCAGTGAGCAAAATTAATCACAGAATGCCTCTTAAGAACATAGTGAAAGATAAAGAAAACATTGTCATAATTACATCTTAGGTAAAGTTTTGACATTTTCTGTTACTTGTGCATTTTGGCAAATTAATACATAAGAGAAAATCATCAAAACTTCAAATAAGTGGTTTTGTTACTTTACTTAGAAAATCATTTATGAATTTTAAATGTGTCAAATGAATCATCATTTTTATCATTCTATAATTTTGGTGAATTCTCACTAGAAAATATTTTGTGTATGTGTGTGTGTCTCTATGTAGAGATGTCTGGGTTCTCTGAATTCCAGTTCAGGGTCAACTAATGATAAGAGTGTTTCCTTTGGCTAAGACATAGGACAGTCCACTTTCTGCTAGAGTGACAGGAAAGAACTCGTGAGTTTTTATTTATTGGTTAGTGAATTGCTACATATGCCTAAGTAGGAGGCTAGAACACAAGAAAGAGCCATCTGAACTGTTCAATGTAGATTTTTGTCCTCCTTCTATATTAAGAGGAAGGAGGAAAATGTCCTGCTGCATACCATGTTTGATATTGTTTACAGCTAGAAATTAGTTGAAATGTGTCTGTGTTGTTGGCTTTATTTATTTATTTATTTATTTATTTATTTATTTATTTACTGATTAAATATCTTTAAGTCATCTAGCTAATTGTTGACCACTTATGAGGAAAATGAATTGTCAAAAATAATAAATAAAAAACAAAAAAATTTAATTACATTACAAGACATAGTAAGGAGGAACATTGTAGATAAAGGAAAGGGGGGAAATGGTACAAAGTCTTAAGAAGGGGAACATTTGGTTTTTTTAAGGAACAGAAAGATTAGTGAAGTGTAGCAAAGTGGGAGAGGCAGATAATGGAGCAAATGATAAGAAATGTGGGCAGGGGGTTATTTTGAAGGACTTTATAAATCAGGGTGATGAGTTTGGATTTTATTCCAAGAACAATAGAAAGGCTCTAGAGGATTTGGAATAGAAGAGAAACATATGGGGTGGACTTTCTTGATGATCATTCTGACTGCTCTGTGGAAAAGGAAATGTTAGGTTAGGGGTGGTCAAGGGGAGAATCAGAGAGACAAGTTCAGAGGCAAGAGATGATGGGGCTCTTGGTAGCCCTGCAGGTCCTTGATCACATTGCTGATGTCTCCTTTGTCGCTTGGTTTAGAGCCTGTGGTTTATGTATCTGCCTTCCTGAACAGATGGTAGCTGATAGAGGAGATGGATGGTGTGTTATTCTTTTCTGTCTCCCTCATGCCTACCTAACTCAGTAGTTTCTTAAATAAAATTGAATTAAATAGTTATGTCTGGAAGGAAGGTGAATCCAGGAAGAATTTAGAAAGCAAATGGCATGAAGCAGAAAGTGAAGGATGGATAAAATTTGGACATGTAGGAATGAGAGAAAATAACCTTCTGGATGGATGGAACAGCATGATGAAAGAAATGAAGATGGAAAAACAATGCACAGGAGGGAGGACCTGGATATGGTTGTGTAACAATCAGTTTGGCGGAATGTCTGGTGAATGGAAACAGGAGAAAATAAATTGGAAAGATTGGAAAGATAGACTGAGATAAAATTATGGTGGTTCTTGAGGTTGAACCAAGGAACTGGTCTTAAATTTTGAGGAAAAACAGGGGAACCATTTAATGTTATTGAGCAGAGGAATGATAAAATTTTGAACTCTCATTTTAGAAAAATAAAACTGAAAGCCACTAAAGTG
This sequence comes from Hipposideros armiger, assembly GCF_001890085.2. Lineage (NCBI taxonomy): Eukaryota > Metazoa > Chordata > Mammalia > Chiroptera > Hipposideridae > Hipposideros > Hipposideros armiger. Next base: position 1,225,481 of record NW_017731554.1, on the reverse strand, counting down.
GGAAGGGATAAGAAATGGGAAAAAGCATTATGGAGAACAGAGTAGATTTCAAGGTATTAAGAGTTACCTTGACCAGTCTTTGTTCTTCACCTAAAGCAATGGCTTATCTCTGAAATCCTTTACACCTTCATTTCAGGGTTTTGTTTCATTTTGTTTTTGTTTTTTCTATTCAGTATAAGACTTTATAAGGTCATCAGAGTTTATGCATTCCCTGAAAGGACCGGTAAGGTAAGTGAAGATTGATTCCAGAGAAGCATAGGCCATTATAGTCCACTGAGTAAAGCTGAAGAGGTTTAATAAAGATGTAACCTAAAAAATGTGGACCCAGTTGGCTGGGAAGGCCTCGAGGGCAGGACAGAGATACAGAGCCAGCTCACTCCTAGTCTGGAGGTTTGTTTTTCCACTTGCATTTTCTTCCAAGAGTGCAAATGTGTTTTCTTCTCTTCGTCTCCAGTTTGCCACGCTTCCCAGATCATTCCACTGGATTGGGTTACCCGCTGGGCTGGGTTGTTTTTCCCTGAATGCTTCCAGCTGTTTCGCTCCCTGCCTTCTGCTTGTGTGCACTTTCTCAGTCGTGGGGTTCATCTCTCCCGTGATGCTATTCCCAGCACCAGTTGTGAATACAAATCTGATTTAGCTCCCTCCCTGTCCTCCCCTGCCTACCATTTTCTACTATTGCTCGTTTCTACTTGTGTTTCACTAGCCTGAGCAAGAAGAAAGGAACTAAAATTCAATATTTATTCAGCACTTATTACAAACCAGACACTGCGCTAAACAATTTACATATGTAATATAATCCAATCCTCACAGCAAGTCTGTAAAATAGGTATTATTTTTGTTCCCACTTACTAGATGAGGAAACTGATGGTCAGGGAGTTTATGCAACTCATCTGTGGTGGTAAAGCTCAAAACCAGGATTTCACCCCAGTGTGACCCCAAGGTCATCTGCAGTACCAAGCACTTTCATAGCTGCAGTATTTGTTTCTTTCTCTTTTAAAACTTATACAAATGGTTTCATATCAGATGTATCCTTTTACAACTTGCTTTTTTTTTATTCAACATCATATATTTGAGATTATCCATGTTAATAAATTTTACCTACTTGATTTGTTTGAATAACAATATTCATTTTATGACTATTCTACATTAAAGGATGTTTAAGTCATTTCCAGTGTTTTATTATTACAATTTGCAGTACTTAGCTCTATGCGCGTGTGAGAGACTTTGTTTAGGGTATATAACTAGACATGAGATTTCTCAGTTTCAGGGTATGGGTGTCTCCATCTTTAACTCTCTTCATATTGCTTATGATCTCTCTCCAAAGTGGTAGTATTGGTTTACACTCCCACCAGCATCCCACATTCTCATTACCACTTGACATTTATCAAATTCAGATCAAGTATGGCAAAATCTGGATGGTAGGTACGTGGATGTGTTGTGTTATTTTTTTATACTCCTTCATACATTTGAAATATTCCATAATTAAAATTAAATTGTTATTATGATTGCCTATTTTCATCAGTGGCTTGGATGACAACTTAGAAAAGGATTCCTGACAGCAAAGACTAAGGTGTCGAGTGCAAAAACCAAGATGGTGATGGGACATCATGTGCAAAAATGACCACATGCAAAAGGGCCAAGTGCAACAGAAGAATGCATGTCTAAAAGAATTGAATCACTCTACAATACAGCCTATAAATATAGAAGGCTCCTCCCCAGTTGGGGAGAATGTGCCTTTAGAGCATAAGCTCAGCTTTTTCATTTCCTGATCAAAGCATAAAGTTTCTTGTGTGCTTCACCGTATTGTCTCATTCTACTGGTGCAAACAGCACTGGGAAGAAGGACCATGGTTTGAGTCCCTGACCTAAAAGAGTCGGTAACAATGACACAAACTTTAAATGAGTGAGGTATGTAAATGTCAATGTGATATTGCGATTTGTAATAAATATATATTTGGTCTTCTACCCTATTCCTGGCACTGATCTCCTAAAATCCTAAGTGATGAGAAAAATAAAAGTGTCATTTGCTGTATTAATGAGGTGACTTTTGGACAGCGCCTAAGAATGGAGGCTGTTTGCCAAGAGAACCAATCATGTGATTAGAGGGTTGGAACTTTCAGTCCTACCCCCAGATTTCTGGGAAAGGGAGAGGAGCTGGAGGTTGACTCAATTCCCAATGGCCTATGATTTAATCAGTCATGCCTATATAATAAAGCCTCCATTGAACCAATGAATGCAAAAGGACAGGGTTCAGTGCTGGCAAGGTTGTGGAGAAAAGGGAACCCTGGTGCACTGTTGGTGGGACTGCAGATTGGTACAGCCATTATGGAAATCAGTGTGGAGGTATCTCAAAAAACTGGAAATGGAACTACCGTATGACTCAGCAATTCCACTCTTGGGTATCTATCCAGACAAACCCAAGACGCTAATTTGAAAAACTATATGTACCTCTTTGTTTATTGCAGCACTATTTACAATAACCAAGATTTGGAAACAACCAAAATGCCCATGGGTAGACGACTGGATTAAGAAATGTGGTACATTGTTCTGTACACCTGAAACTAACAATAAAAAAAAAAGAAACTGTGGTACATTTATACAATGGAGTATTACTCAGCTATAAAGAAGAATGAAATTGTACCATTTGCAATGATATGGATTGACCTAGAGAACATTATGTCAAGTGAAATAAGTCAGTTGGAGAAAGATAAATGCCATATGATCTCACTTATATGTGGACTCTAAAAAACTGAATGAATGAGCAAAGTAAAGAGAAATAGTCTCAGTGATATAGAGGAAAAACTGATGGCTGCTAGTTGGGAGGGGGGTAGGGATGAGGGAGCAGGGGAAGGGATTAGACAGCAAAATAGGTAACTACAATATTTCCACAGGGATATGAAAGACAGTTTGGGGAATATAATTAATAATGTTGTAAATATTTTGTAGGGTGTCAGATGGTCACATGTCTTATTAGGGAGACCACTTCATGAATGAGGTAGAGGATTGATCACTGCACTTACACCTGAAGCTGATGTTGTAATAATATTGTATGTCAACTATAAGTGAATATATACATATAGTCACAGGACGTGGAGTACAGTGTGAGAGCTGAGTCAGTGGAATTGTAATAGATATGTATGATATGGGGGCGGGGGAGGAGAGTGGGGTAGTGGATTGGGGGAGGGGAGTTGTCACTTTGAGTGGTAAAAAGTATAACTAATGCACTGTGTTGTACAGCTGAAACTAATTTAAAAAAATAATAATAATCATACACACACCAAAAAAAAAAGACATGGTGTTTTCAAAGCTGGGTAGATGAGTATAAACTTGTATTACCTGGGGAACAGCGAAAAAGAAGGGAATTCTGCCATTTGTGACAACATGGATGAAACTGGAGAACATTATGCTAAATGAAATAAATCAGACACAAAAAGACAAAACAAAACAAAAAAATACTTCCGAGGGTAACTACAGAAGACATTGCACATGTACCTTGCTCTCTCTTTCGGATCATGTACCCTGCAAGAAGCCAGCTGCCATGTCATAAGGACACTCACACACCCATGTGAGCAAGCCATCTTGGAAGGAGATCTTCCAGTCCTAGTCAAACCAACAAATGACTGCAGCCCTAGCTGACATCTAGATGGCAGTCTCCTGAAGACCCCAAACCAGAGAAACCTAGCTAAGCCACCTCTGAATTCCTGACCCACAAACATTGCAAGATAAGATAAATGAGGTTGTTTAAGCCACTAGGTTGTGTACTATTTTGTTACGTAGCGTAGATTACTAACACAAGGCTTCTAACCTTGTCCATAGCAACTGTGTTTAAATCAACTGTATTAAAAGGTAACCCAGGCTTGGCTTGAACACCCACTGACAGAGAGCTTGCTTCCTCCCAGAGTAGCCCAGTGCATGGCGTGACCATTCTGGTGTTACCAAGCACTGCTCTCACTGAGCTGGTTTTGGCTTCCCTATGACTTCCATCCCTGGTTCAAGGCATGCCCTGGGAAGCACAGGGGAACCCTTTCCTCTTCTGGGTGACTGCCCTTCAAATACACAAAGTCAGTGATTATGCCCACCCCTTGTATGTTCCTACACTGGCTAAAGGAATAAAGAAGGGCAGCAGTACATTTTGAGGGGCCCAGGAAAAGAAACAGAGTCTAGAATTAGGCTACCATCTTTTGTGCACCAAGCCAAGAACGACTGGATTCTGAGAGGCCTTGGAAAATGAGTGGCAGCAGTGCTGAACCACTAGATAATAATAATAGCAGTAACACTAATAATAGTAATTAGCACTCATATAGTACTTATTGGGTGCCAGGTTATGTTCTATGTTGTACATGTGCTAAGTCATTTCATCCTCACAGCATCTCATTATTACTGGTCCTTTTCACAGATAAGGAAACTATGGTGCAAAAAGGTCTCAACTTGCCCAGGTCCCACTGTTAGTAAGTGGCAGAGCAGGATTTAAAACCAGGCAGCCTCGCTTCAGTAGCTATACTCTATGACACCTCAGTATGCCTTCCCTGCTGGGCCTAGCTCATTTCAGAGCTACCATGAAAGCTTGCATAGAAACAGAAATAACAGCTACTGTCATTTATTGAGTATCTGCGATGTGTCAGGACCTGGGCTCAGCGCTTTGCATGCACTAAGAAAGCTTATGTTCACAGTTAATGAAATGATTCATTGAACACTTATTTATCAAGCACAGACACTTTGCTGGTCCCTATAGGGACACAGCAGTGACTCAGACTTGGGTCTTGCTTTTAAGAATTTTTTTGTCCTGGACAAATAAATGTGGTACATAAAGAACTGTACTTTCAGGTGACAGTTAAGAGCTGCTGTCTTGGTGAGGACTAGATAGAGCAATGACACAAAGAGAGGGTGATGGGGATACTTCTCTAACAGGCAGCATTTGAGCTGGTTCTTGAAGGATGATACCACTGGGGAGGATAGAATGGGAGCAACACATTCTAGGAAGAGAGGCAGCACAACAGGATAATGAGCCTATGCTCTAACTCAAGACACAACGATGGGACGGAGAGATGGAAATGTACTAGGGGTGTTTTAGTCTAACCCCATGTCCATCGCATAATTTTATAAGGGCTCACGGTCTTGAGGCTGCCATTGGTTTGATTTCGGCATACCCATTCCAGGCTGTATAAAGACTGAGGTCTATGAGGACTTCATCCACAGCAAATAAAACTGTCAGGTCCTCAGAGCTTCCAGGACACTCATTTATCCTGGTGAGAAATAGTGATATATATATATAAAAAAAAAAGAACACAGCTCAGAGAGCATCTGTGCTGGTAAGCACATAGAGGTACTGGGAGAGGGCCTGGAAGCGCCAGGTCTTTTCCCCATGCCTGGCCCTGGTGCATCTCTTCCCTCTGGCTGTTCCTGAGTTATATCCTTTTATTTTAAAAAACTGATAATCTAGTAACTAAAACGTTGCTAAGAGTTCTGCGAGCTGTTCTAGCAAATTAATTGCACCCGAGGAGAAGGTTATGGAAACCCCTGGTTTATAGCCAATGGGTCAGAAATGCCATAGCAACCTGGACCTGACACTGGCATCTGAAGTGTGGTGAGAGGCAATCTTGTCGGACTGAGCCTTTAACCTGTGGAATCTGATGCTATGTCTGGTTAGATAGTGTCAGAACTGAATCGAATTCTTGGTCATCAGCAGAGTGTCTGAGAATTGCTTGTTGGTGTATGGAAACCCCACACACACACAAACTGGAAATTTGGGTCCCAGGACACCTCAATGAAGCCAAACACCCAGATTAAAAATAACCTCAACAGAAATTGACCAAACCAACAAAATTAAGTTTAATGTAGTTTGATCAAAATTAAAAATAAAAGATGTCTTTCACAAGCACATTATCCAGTGAGAGATCTTAGTAACAGCTTTGGAATAAAGTCAGTGGGGGAATAAGTTAAAGATGAGTTTGGATGACCAAAATCTCAATGTGAGTCACCAATAAATATCCAGCCATAATACGAAGTGAATGACATCTGTACCAGCAAGGGTTTTTTGGTTACAGAAACTGACTTTGGCTAACTTAGGTAAAAAAAAAAAAAGAAAAAGAAAAAGATTTATTGGAAAATCATCTCTGCTCAGAACGGAAGGTTACAGAGCCAAGTTCAGAAATGGGCGAAAACCCGGAGGACCTGGGAAGCAGGAACCACAGGAGAGATCTGGTAGCAGGAATGGCAGGATCTGAACCATCTTTGTAAACAGAGGCCCAAGTCCAGAGCAAGAGAAACATTATTCCTAGCAGATTTGGCTGAAGTTCTCATTTCCCACCTTGCCTTCTAAAGGAACACACCAGTTCAAAATGGAACATGTTTAGAAGAGGCACCTCTGGGAAACCTGGCTTTCACAGAAGACAGTCTAAAAGCCATTGCCAAGGGCACTCAGTAAAACAGACCTGCCTCTTGTTACCCCACAGAATAGAATTAGGGACAATAAATAAATACTGTAGAAGTTTCAAGGAGACAAAGTTGAAATCAATATCACCAGGGACTTTGTAATAAATAGAGCTATTCAACAATGGATTTAACGGACTTCCATGGTGGTAAGCTTGCTGACTACTGCAATTGTTCAAGGAAAGACTGAATTCCCTGATAGGATATAAAGGAGGGGAATCCTGCATCAATAGGAAATAGATTAGACAACATATAGGGCCACTTAGCTCCTTGATTTGAAATTATCTTAAGTCACTTGTTTGAGTTTTCTGTTATATGCATCTAAAACAAAAGTTTTACAATCACAAATCATCAAAAATACTTCTGAAAAATTTTTAGAACAGCACCATGTTGGAGCCCACATCTCTCAGTTAAGTCCAATAGAGCCACTGTTTAATCCACAGTTACAACAAATCTGTTTCTTTAGATGACCATAAAATGGAGTAGATGGGTCATATAAAAACAACAACAACAACAACAAAAGCCCACAAAAACAAAAAACTTTTCAACACCAAAATGACAGAGCACTCACCCTCTTTAAGGTTCATAAAAACTGAGTCCAATCGAAAAAATATCATATTCTAATTTCCTATCTATGCTCACTAGGTCTGTAACCACTGACTGGATTGGCAGGGAGAAGTGCGCAGATCATTTAAGCATGTGTGTGTGTGTGTGTGTGTGTGTGTGTGTGTGTGTGTGTGTTTACGTGTGTGTGTGCATACACACATGGGCATCTTTCCCTCCAAATTTTTGAATTTCCATATATTAAATATGTATTTAATGAAATTCCTTTGTTTTTTGTAATAATTTATTCATTAAGTCAATAATTTGTTGTTTTTAAATCCCCTGACAAATCTCTTTGTAATTACTTGTTTTTCATAGGTTCTCAGTAACTATACTTTTTAAGAAGACTACGAGGCACTGGGCTGGGGGCCTTGTAGCTGAGACCCTGGACAAAATGGTGAGCTGGGAAGGGGCCAAATCTCCCTTCCAGGGAAGTCATCTAAAATGTAAGTATGACCACAACACAAAACAGCACCATGAAAAGCAATTCCCACCATCAGATCTAAAGGTACATTTAAAACCTTGCTAAGGACATGAAGCAAGGGAGACGGGGAGCTGAGAACCCCAGGAAAAGACCAGCAAAGGGCCTCATTGTGGGAAAAGGCAACAGGTGGGTCAGGCACCACACAGTGGCCCCAAGGCTGGATATCCCCAAGGGCTGGTGGCAAAGTTTTTAAGGGCAAAGCCAGGCCAAACACTGTTCTCTGAATTAACCTCGGCCTACAATAACAAAAATAATGATGATAAAAACTTCATTTTCTTAAGAGTCCATTATGTGGTAGGCACTGAGTTAGGTGCTTTACAAACACCACCTTTATCCCTCAGGACAGAACTAATTTGCAGATAAGAAAACAAAGCTAAGCCAAAGGACACAAGTGTTTTTCAAGGCTTTCCTGTGTCCTGTCACCTGGCCAAGATCAACATCAATGGGGACAGAAGTACACTCTGCTCTCAGCCAGAGGAACTGAGTTGCAGGACAGCAGATGTGGGCGGACAATCTATTACAGCGGAATAAAGACTTGGGACCATTACTCCAGTCTACCACATTTCTCATCAAAAAGTAAAAACAACATTACAGCCACTTTAAAAGTCCCTGTTTAAGAAACACTGCTGTAGGGCTGGCTGAGTAGCTCAGTTTGTTAAGAGCTTGCTCAAAAGTGTGAGCTCGGAGCAACAGGGTGGTCGGTTCGATTCCCAGCCTGAGCTGAGCTGAGCTGCTGCTGAGCTGCCAACAGGTGGCAGGATGGCTCAGCTAAAAAAAAGAAAAAGAAAGAAACACTGCTCTAACCTGAGGTGCTATCCAATACTAACATGATATAAAAGTAAATAGCATTGCCAAAAATAAAAACGATTAGTCTTCAACTGCGCTCTCTGAGAGCAGAATGCTGCTTTATGTGTAACTGGCATCTTCTGTTTTAATTTGTTTTATTAATAAAAGTCAGTTTCTTTCTCCACAGAGAAGAAAATGTTGAAACACATAAGACCTGAAAACATCAAACGCCAGTGGCATTTTCCTTTGGTTGCCTTCCCCAAACAAACATCTTGTCTTAACTCCCTTTTCCAATATACTCAATTGTACCAGAAGACAGGATTTTTTAAAAATACTGATTGAACATACTTTAAAACAGCTTGAGGATCAAATGAGGCGATACCTGTAAAGCACTTAGCAGGATGCCCCGCCCAGCTTGCAAACTCAGTACCTGAGAACACAAAGCTACTGTTAGTATAAGCCACTCCTCTCCCAACCCTAATAGCACCAGCACTGTGTGGGGCCGGTGGTTGTATTCAATAGACACTTGCTGAATCGACCTTATCATCAACTACATTTTCACGACCTCTGTATTCCCCTCTCTGCCCAAGAGGATGACAGAGGCAGGTACTGGAGTCCAGTTGGATGGGGATCAGAGGTCACCTGGAGAAGGGGGATGGACGAGGACTGACAATTAAGTTTGCGAACTTGTTGCAACGATGTTGCTAACCTTTTTTGAAATCAGAGAGATTATTCATTATGAATTTGTATCAACTGGACAAACAGTTAACCAAGTTTACTATTTGGAAGTGTTGAAAAGGCTGCATGAAAAAGTTAGATGACCTGAACTTTTTGCCAACTTTTCATGGCATCACTATAATGCACCAGCTCACATGGCACTGTCCATGAGGGAGTTTTTAGCCACTAAACAAATAACTGTATTGGAACACACTCCCTACTCACCTAATCTGGTCCCCAATGACTTCTTCCTTTACCCGAAGATAAAGGAAATATTGAAAGAAAGACATTTTGATGACATTCAGGACATCAAGGGTAATACGACTACAGCTCTGATGGCCATTCCAGAAAAAAAGTTCCAAAATTGCTTTGAAGGGTGGACTAGGTGCTGGCATCAGTGCACAGCTTCCCAAAGGGAGTACTTCGAAGGTGACTGTAGTGATATTCAGCAATGAGGTATGTAGCACTTTTTCTAGGATGAGTTCGCGATCTTAATTGTCTGACCTCATAGCCCATTAAAACTCTGGATAGCAAAGTCAATCACAAATGCCCAGGGAATTACTCACTTTTTCTTTCTCTTTTCCTTTGCTTGATCTCCGTCAACAGACACAAGGAAATGTTAACTTCGTCTTACTTGTTCAGCAAACATTACTAAGTGCTAATAGTTGCCAAGCCAGGAAAGGCATTGAAGAGAGGAGAGGCCATTATGATGCCAAATGAACAAAATCCAATCTTTGCCTCTGTGTAGTTCACAGGCTAGTGGAAGAGATCAACCCTTAACAGTGAAGCCATAAACAGCCTCCACAGAGGTAAGAAGAGGTGCTCTGGGGCCCAGGTAACATATGCCTTGACTTTATTAGCTTCTCAAATAACAGAAATTGGAAGCATTGTTCAGTGTCAGTGTATCATTACGTATTGTTTTAAAACAAATCTTCACTGGATAATTGATCTCTTGGGAGCCTCTATATGTCTTGGTCTTGTTCCGGTGACTACAAATTCTAGGTTATCTATACCCACATTGGGGGACTTGGTAAATATTTGCTGCTGCTGAGATGAAGGAGTAGCATCCATTCTACCAAATACTAGTGACCACACGGCTGCTCTCCAGACACAGATTTGAATGGCTGTCAGCTGCAGAGCCTGCAGAGGCCGTGGTACTCAGCCTTCCCCTTGCTGCTTATCCCATGTTTGGCCCTGGCTTTGCCCCTGAATCGTGCTCCTCTCTGGCCTCTCTGTTGTGGGTGATTTCTCCTCACTTTCCCATTCTCCTTTTCTGGAGCTGCATTCTGCTCCAGACAGGGCAGCCCTCAGAGCCAACATGAATTGGCTGCCTTTCCCCAGAGCACTGAACATCTTGAAGATATTTGTAATTTTACTCGCAACTGGAGGATATAATTCATTGCTTGCTGAATCAAAGTCCACCAGCTGCCAGAGGATTCCAGGGACCATTTGTATGATACTTAAAAGTAAAAACAAAATGAAATGGTTCTACTCTCACCCTACCCTCCCTCACATACTCACCACCGAGCCATGGGCTCTTGCTTTCAAACAGAATAAGCCACACCACCTCCTGCTTGTCCTTGCCTTCCACCCCTTGATCTCTAAGGAGATATAGTTTGACTCATATTTGGAATATACACACTTTGTGGATGCAAATAAGGCTCAGGCAGACTGCAAGGTTAAGAGTGAATTACTGTCAACTTTAAGGGGCTTGAGATATAGAGGGAATCCCAGCCAAGAAGAGGGATGCAGGCTTGCTCTCCTATGCAATTAATCATCTGTAAATGCAAAGGGATGGCACTGGAAGATTAGGTGAGCCTCAGCCACTTGCTAAGTCTCTGCTTTCCAACTGGGGCCATGGAGTCAGAGGAGTTTGACCAAGCCCTTCCCTTCACCTGGACCTTGGGGGACAGGAAAAAATTAGATGGCTGTCAGGAGAGACTGGGGGAATTAGAGTGCCTTCCCTAGCAGGCACAGGTACACTGGCTTTGATTCTCCCCATGGTTTCTACATGCACACGCTGAGTGGATGCCAATACTCAACCCCATTCAACAGATTGTTCAATAGTAACAATTGCTGCCATCTATTGAGGTCAGCTAACTATGTGTCCTGCACCTTGTTAACCCTATATACACACACTCTTATTTAATTTTGACTACAGTCTTTTGAGGCCAAGCACCATGTTATTCTCATTTTTACAGATGAGGAAAGTAAGGTTCGGAGAGATTCAGTGACTTGCCCAAGGTAACACAGTAGATGAGTGATGGACACAAGGTTTCAACTTCGGCTTATCTGATTTGGAAGCCACTGCTTGGAATCATCAGACGGCTGCCCCTCCTCAGAAACAGAAGGAAGCCTCATGAGATAAAGTCTTTTATGAAAAGAGAACAATAAAAAGGTTTTATTTCCCTGAACACATGGTAGATTGTCCCCACTTCAGTGAGGATAAATATAAAAATAACCAGAAAACAATTTGTGGTTCAACTATAGCAGCAGCCAGTTACGTCCTTTCAACATATTCTGAGTTTTATTTCCATATTCCCATTCTCAACTTCTTGGCTTCCTATACCTTCCTAAACCTCTGTGTGCATGTTTGCTTATTTTTATTATGGTGTAAATTTTCTATAATTCACTGCAAATATTTCATAGAATGAGGAGGGAAATATAAATATGGAAAATACAGGTGGGCACAGAGATGGATAGGTAGATAGATGGATGATTGGACTGATAGGTGGGTGGATGGATGGACCTATGCAGCTGAATGAAGATATGGATAGACAAATGAACCAACATGTGAACAGACAGACAGGTGGACAAACAACCAAATAGACAAATGGACAGACAGGTAAACAGATGGACAGATCTGCCCTACCTGTGTGTAGACTGGCTCCACACCAGCTGCCTGGACCATCTAAGAATGACGACTGACCACAAGGTACCACCACCCTATGGCAGAGAGGCCTGAGAAGTTCTCTGAAGTCATACCAATCATACACCTGTCACTAAGAGTTGCCTCTCTCATGACTGGTCAGTAAGGAGGGTGTAGGAATGGCTTAATACAAACCCAGAACCACTGCTCCAGTCCACCTCCTCTGCCAGGCCTTGCTCTGCCGCCCTGGTTCTTGCCACTGCCCCCGCCCCCATTCTCCATGCCCTAAGAGGACCTAATTTGCTCCACTGGCCAACATTACCTTACCTGGTTTTTATCTTTTATGTATGGATTTTTGCACCCCACCCCCACCTGTCACCCCAGCCACACTGTAAGTACCCTGAGGGCAAAAACCCCATCTCTTACCTTTGTTTGTCCAGCACTTACCTGAATGCATGCTGATGGCAAGATGGAAAATTATCTCATGGAACACATCATAAGTGCAAATCATGGGCTTCTATATTTAGGGAAGTTTGTTTAGTCTCTTTGAGCACTGTCACAAAATACGTGCAGTGCTCAATGATACCATCTGCTAGTAGCAACCACAGTTTATGAAAATGCCCCAGCACCACCACAATGCCTATCTGTTGAGTGCTTATTAAACACATTATATAATAATAGCTAACCACTATAGAATGCTCACTACTGATCTAAGTACCTTACATCTAATAACTCAATCTTCATCAATAATAGGATCTAGAGGTAGGTCCTAGGGTTATCTACATTTTACAAATGAAAAGACTTACACTGAGCAAGGTTAAATAGCCAACTCAAGGTCACACATGAGTAAGAGGCAGAGCTGGGGTTCCTGTCTCAGTCGAACTCTAAGCCAGTGGTCTTAAACCACAAGCTATGGGACAAGTGGAGCTAGCCATTCTCCCTTGTGGAAAGTCATTACAGAGTTTTAGTGGATGCCTTCTGACCAGTTCTGACTACACAGTCCCTCTCTCTGATCAGACAAAGACTGCTGGAGTTCAGCACAGAAACTCAAGATGCCAATGGCTCGTGGGGTCATTTCCCTGCTAATTAATGACCCGTCACCCCTGCTTAACTCCCAAAGTCACAGCAGGAAGGGCACCTGAATGGAAAGTCAAGGTGTGGGTTCATGGTGTCTATTCAATGCTTTTTGTGACTTTGTCCAAGTCATTTAACTTCTGTGAGCTTCAGTTTAATAAATGGGAATAGGAATATCAGCCCAGGATACTGCACAAGGCTGCTGTGAGAATTAAATGAGCGACGGAGAATGGACCTCACTTTATAAGGAAGTGACTGTAGCTGCCTTATAAATTGAAGGGTCTCTGCTAGGCTCTGCCAAATCCATTGGCAGCATTTCTGCATCAAGGCCCCTCAGAAAACATGATCTAATTGGATGATTCCAGTGGGTTTCCCAAATGCATTACAGATCATTGTTAGGAAATACCAAGTGGTGTCTGAGAGTTCAACCAGCCCCAAAGGTTACTCTCCAGGCTGGTGAGGAAACCATGGTTATATCACTTTGGGCTCCTGGCCACTTGGCTGCAATGCTAGAAATGCTTTAAGCTTGCTCCATTCCTACTCAGTTTGACCACAATCATATTAAATATTAAATCATCTAGTGGCACTGGCATAGAAAAACACTATGTCAGGCGTTAGCTATTCTGCCTTTTGTTACTATCCGTAACAATTTCCTAAGCATTTAGAAAGCTCCAACTTCCAGCCCAAGGCTTAAAAGAAGTTATATCTTGTCTAAAGGAACTTTGTCCCAATTTCCTTGGAAATAAAACTCGGCCCCCAGACACTGACACTGTGTTTCTTCATGCTCTTGGCAAGCTGAAGGCTCCAGGACAAATGCAGGACTTCTTCTCAGAGAGAGATTGCTGCTCTTCAGTGCTAGGACTCAGCCTTCTCACCTCTCTGTCCCATTCATCACAACTGTAATTTCTGACCACACCTCCTCTCTCCGGGCCGTCAATCTCCTATCTCTTACAGCTAACAGCACTGCCGCTATCTCACCCAGAACTGTGTTTTTTAAACTATGGGTCATCCTAAGAATCCGATGCAACCTCACCAGTAGATGCACAAACTGACATCATGACCTCTCCTGGCATACAAAGAGAAGTACACCACATCACCTATGCAGTAATCTGCCAAAGGGTTTCACCAAGATCAAATAATGAGGAAGCAATGAGGGAAATCTAGAATGTGAGACATTCTAAAAGACAACTGGCTTGGATTCTGCGAAAGTGTCAGTGTCATCTAAAAAAATAAGAATGTGAAATTGCTTTAGGTTTAAAGGAGATAAAGACATCACTAAATGCAGTGTGTAGACAAACTTGATTGGATTCTGGTTCCCCAAAAATAGCTCTATTATTGAGGAACGTCGAAAAAATTTGAATATAAACTGTGTATCAGATGATTTTATTAGATGAAGGTTAGTTTTCCTAAGCCTCATAATGATAATGTAGTTATGTTGGAGAATGTCTTTACTTTATAAGAGATGCATGCAGAAATGAAGCGATATGATGTTTGCAATTTTCAAAAATATATATAATCTTCTTTATTCACAGATTCTGCATTTGCAAATTTGCCTACTTGCTAAAATTTATTTGTAACCCACAAATTAATACTTATGGGACTTCCATAGTCACTTATAGACGTGCACAGAACGGTGAAAAATTGGAGTCACCCAATGTGCACATTTCCAGCTGAGGCCAACAGTGATACTCTGCCTTCTTGCTTCACTTGTACCATAAATAAGTGTCCCTGTCACCATCTTATTTAGTGCCGAGTCTTTCATGTTTTTCTGTCTCTGTTGGAGGTTTTGCTGTTTAAGATGACCCACCCAGTACTGAAGTGCCATCAAGTGTACTCAGCATAAGAAAGTGCTGCGTGCATCGTGGAAAACATCCACGTGTTAGATATGCTTCACTCAGGCACAAGTTATTGTGCTGCTGGCTGTGAGTTCAGTGTTAATGAATCAGCAACATACATTAAACAGGATTTCTTTAAAAAGAAGCACACATGAAACAAGTTTAATAAAAATGCAACCAGAGGCTCACAGGAACCTAACACTGTATTTCTCCCAGAAGCAACGGTTTGATATTTGCTATTATAATTCAATGTTTGCTATAGAATATAAGTACTGTGAATAATGGGAACTGATGTGTGTGTATACATATATACACATATATGCACACATGTGCATATACATTTATACATATATGTGTGTGTTATACTTACACAAAGAGACTGCACAGATGAGGCAAAATGTTAACTAGGTGAAGAGTATATGGATGTTCATTATTCTAATCTTTTATTTTCCTGTGGATTTAACTTTTTTACAATAAAATATTGGGGAAAAAAGGACACACACACACAAACTGACCTGTTAATGGCATAAGATTGATTTAGAGAGTCCAACCAGCATTTTTGTAATGAAAGAGAATGCAATGGAGTAGAGTAGAATAGAAAAGATAATATCAGTGCCTTGCATTCATGTTTTGTGAAATTTGTTTTCAGACAGAGTGTGAATATGTGTTTGCTGAGTTGTAAAGTAAAATGTTTTCCTTATTATGAGTTATAGTTCAAAAAAATTAGCTAGTCATAGATCTATAAAACCAAAGACATCCACCTGGCACCCCTCTTTTCTTCGAAGTGTTTCTGTGCCAGGGTCCAGCCCTGTCTTTAGATGGAGTCCTTCTCTTTCCCAGGCTGGCCCACCACAGGCTCCTCCCCCTCTGCCCTCACCCCATCCATTATCCTCAGCTTCTCTGTCACTCTACACTTTCCCATGTGCTCCTTCCAGGCCATCTGGAATCACACTGTAGCATCCCCTTGGCTCTGATATCTTTCTCTCTAGGCCGGTGTGAAGGTATGAACTTGCCTCTCATCAGTGCACCACAGAGGCAGTCATGGGGGCCTATGAGAGCAGAGGGGAAACACCTGGTGGGAAGGGGAGCGCAGTGAAGGCTTCCAGGGGGACATGCTACCCCAGATTTTAGAAGTTTCTTTTATTAAGTGACTAGCGGAGTTCTGTATAGGAAATAGAAATGTTTTGTAATGTTTGGGAGAACAGACAGGAGTCGGCATAGCAAAGAGTTACAAAGACAAGAGCATTCAAGGTAGCAGGAACAGCTAGAAGAAAAGGCATGATGGGAGGAAGCAGCAGTAAGAAATGAGTTTGGAAAAGTGGGATAATCTAAGAATCAGAAATGTGAGTAGGATGCCCTTCCTGATGTCACAGAAAACAACTCAAAAACATGCTGTGGCTTTTTCATTGCTATGGAAGCCACGGAGAGTAGGATTGAAACCACATGCTGAGTGGCTTCTGTACCCTAACAGATGTTCATGGCTCTAAGGAAATAGAAGATGCTAATTAAGGAAATATTTTCTTTCTCATTTTGGTTTAAGGTGGTGCTAGCCAGCTTCTCTGTAAAATGTCCATTCTTTTTTTAAAGATTTTATTGGGGAATTGGGGGAGGGGACAGTGTTGGGGAATCAGGGAAGGGGAACAGACAAGTTGCTGTCCTTTTGTTCTTCAGTCTAGTTGTGGAGGATGTTGCTTCACTGGC
Organism: Hipposideros armiger; assembly: GCF_001890085.2. NCBI lineage: Eukaryota > Metazoa > Chordata > Mammalia > Chiroptera > Hipposideridae > Hipposideros > Hipposideros armiger. The sequence continues at coordinate 1,208,984 of NW_017731554.1, read as the reverse complement.
CCATGTTGGTATTATCATTGCACTCTTCCTGAATGAGGCTGATCAGTCGCCGGCCTCTGGACGGCCGCTCACAGCAGTTCTTGGCAGCTCACACAGGCTGCCAACCATTCACGCTGGCTGCCAGCCACACACAGCAGCTTATGGCAGCCCATTGCAGCAGGGGCTACAGCCTAAGCCTTCACCGGCAACTCATGGCAGCCCAGCTCCAGGTCAAGCTTTTGTTCACCATCTTAATTGTAGAGGGCAGTGTCACTGGCCCTCATGTGAGATCTGAACCAGGGCCCTGCTGCTCAAAGCTGGCATCCCAAGCCAGCTCTTAACCAATGTGCCACTCGGCCGGCCCTGTCCATTATTAATATAGGTGTTTTCACCTATAAGTCTCAAAAATAAAATAAAAAATAAGTGAGCCTGAAGCTACAAAGAAAACTGGACTTGAAGGATGCATCCAGGAACACCAGTCACACTTCTCTACTGCTCAACACAGTTCTGTCAACAGAGTCTCCCATCCTTCATCAGAGGCCCAGAGTAATCTTCTATCCTAAATGACTCAGAGGAGGGAAGTGAGGTCCCCCCTGTGTGTCAGAGTGAGAATTCCAGAAGGAGGTATATGGAGCTTCTCAGGGAACCAGCTTGAAGAAGGAAGAACAGGCGTGAAGGCAGGGTACGACCTGGGCAGTCCCCTTAGAATGGCCTGATTTCTCCTGTGCTATCTCCTCACATAAATGAATTTCACAATCTTAGGGGTGACTGGAAACAAGCTACTCATAAGGTGAACCAGTCTTGCCCAGACAGAACTCTATTACATATCCTCCTGAGTCCACACACAGCCTTATTTACATGGATTCTATTCACAATGGCTCAGTATCCTTATGACATTGGCCTCTATCTTACAAATAAACCTGGGAAAACTCAGCATTTGAATGCCTCCAGGCAAGGGAGAAACAAACAAGACCCTCCAAACTGAAGTTCCTTGCAAGGATCACATATTTGGTATTTATGGATTAAAAATAGCTATGGGATAAAGAAATTGTGGTACGTTTATACATTGGATTATTACTCTGTCATAAAAAAGAATGAAACCTTACCATTTGCAACAACATGGATGGACCTAAACGATATTATGCTAAGTGAAATAAGTAAGACTGAGGAAGACAAATGCCATATGATCTCACTTATATGTGGAATCTAAAGAACAGAATAAATGAGCAAACAAAACAGAAATAGACTCATAAATGCTGAGAAAAAAAAAACTGATGGTTTCTAGATGGGAGGGAGATTGAAGAATAGAGGAGAAGGTAAAAGAATTAGAAAGTACAAATTTGTCGTTACAAAATAGTCACAGGGATGTGAAATACAGTGTGGACAGAAAAGGGGCCACATATTAACCTGACAAGCTCAGGAGACTGAAAATAACCACAGAAGATGGCGTGAGCTTAAAAAAGATTTCATAACTAAGTGGGCCATAGTGGGAAGTCACATCTTTGGCTTCCTTCATAAAGTTAATCTGTGCCTTTTCAGTGGGCCTGTCTGTTGTCATTTTGCACCTAAGATAACATCTTTGGAATGGCAGTAATCCTTTTCTGGACCAGAGCTGGAAACTGCAACATTCCTCATTATTATGGTTGTCTCCTGATTACCATCTCTATGTCCTGTAAAAAGCGAACTGTGGACTATCCTGCATCCGCCTATGTAAAAGAAGTACCTGCCTCTCCAATTTACTTTTATCCAATCCCAGAGACTTCCGCCCCCCCCCAGCTTTGCTTTCTCCCACCCCCTTAATCTATCACCAATGGATTTCATGTAACCTTCCTCCTTTGATTTTACGTATAAAATAAGCTGCAAACTGCCATTTCATGGAGCATTTCCTCAACCCATTGAGATTTTGCTTCCCTGCAATTGTCATCAGTTTGGCTCAAATAAACTCATAAGCTTTCTCTTAGGCTGCATGTTTTTCGTTGACAACAGTATGGGGAATATAACCAATAATGTAAAGATTACGTAGGGTGTCAGATGGGTACTGGACTTATGGGGGGGATCATTTTATAAATATATAAATACCTAACCACTGTGCTATACACCTGAAACTAATATAAAATAATGTTGAATGTCAAATATATATATATA
>NW_017731554.1:1188001-1205675 GCF_001890085.2 Hipposideros armiger | reverse complement strand
ACCCACACCCCCCCCACACTCCCCACCCCCGGCTGTTAATTATGTTTTCATGCAAATTTTGTGGCCTTTGTGTCAGATGTTAATGAATATTGCAAAAGAGCAGAAAATAACACTGGTGTTTGCTCAAAACTTTTATTCTCATCCTAAAGTATTAGGCCCCACTGTCTATTTCATCAATGCTTGTTGCTTTAATAAATATTTCACATTCCTCTTTCAATGTGTCATAACCTTGCAAGTTTGTTTTATACTTCACATTTCATCCAATGAGAGCTAGGAACCATAAATTTGGGATTGTGTAATTATCAGTGGACTCATAGCCTTTTATTTGCTTAAATGCAAAACGCTTTTCATACTTTCAGTGAGTTGAAATGACTCTTGGAATATGGTACCAGAGTGAACAGATCCCTCATAAATTTTATGTTTCCTCTTACTGTTAAATTTCTTTTGCTAAATAGACAGAAGTGGTCAGTGCTATTGAAAATGATTAAAAGTCGTTAGTAATGCAAGGACCGCAAAATTCCATTTGCGCATGCCCTGTCCTGAGGGAACCCAAGTCAGTTACCCTCTGTCCTTGCAGAGGAGGAAGAGGGCACTACTCTCACACAGGCTTTGGTGTAAGGTTGGCCTGGGTTCAAATCCCTGCTGGGAATTTTTGGGAAAGTCTGGGTCTTATTCTCCTAAGAGTAGAACAAGGATAATAATGCCTACACCTCACAAGATTATTCTGAGAATTGACTGTCTCTTGGAGGTCCCATATGGCTGTGGTTTACTGTTTAAGCTGTGAAGTCAGAAAGACCTAGATTCAATTCCTGACACTAGGGCTTACTAGTTAAATGACCTTGGGTATGTCACGTAAGCTCTCAGCCTTAACTTCTTCATCTTTAAAATGGGACTGCTAATAGTGCTAACTTCGCAGGATTGTTGTAGAAATATAAATGAGATGCAAATACATGTAAATGCCAATGCAGTGTCAGGCATGTGAGGTCCTTAAATACACAAGCTCCTTCTCCTTTCTCTTAATTGATGTTCTTCTGGACCGGACTCCCTGCATCTCAACTTCCTTATTCCTAGTTTTCCAGGACCTGGATTTTCAAGCATTCCACCCATGGTTCAGAACAAGCCCAAATAGCCAACCAGGATTCCTACAGCCTCAAGGGCCTGATCCAATGGTAAAAGCCCCTTCACAGCACATGGTGGGCCCCCAGGACCTCAGATGACCCTGTTCTTATCAGGAAAGCTGCTGTGACGTGGGCAGGAGCTCAGGAGTGCTGAAGAAACAACCAGCCTCAGTTTGGCAGCAGCCTTGGGCTCAGAGAGAGAAAAGGCTGTCACAGGCAGGAGACGCCCCTTTCCTGCGGTGCATGTGGATGCCGTGGCCAAAGCAGGGGCTGGGGAAGATCTGGAGAAAACACACGGTTGAGCACAATGGTCCCTCCTCCAATTCTTTCCCACAGTTTGGTTTTGACAGGTGTGAAACTCCTCAAGAACCCTTGCTTCTCAGCTCCTGCATCCCCCAGCGCAGCCTATCTTGATCTCTCTGTTTGCAGCATGTGCCTGTTTTACGTCCAGACTTCATGCAAGTGCTTAGAGAACCCACTTCTTCGGGGTCACACAGCTTAGTTAGAGGCAGTGTCCAGCAGAGTCACCTGGATCTAGAGTATGTGCTACTCTTCTCTGACCCTTTGGATAAAGACGGTTGCTGAAGGAGTGGTGGAGGTTTTATGTAGGTACATATGTATATTTACATAGGTATGTATATATGTACACAAGGTCTGACTATTATGTTTGCGAACTTGTTGCAACAATGCTGCTAACCTTTTTTTGAATCAGAGAGATTATTCATTGTGAATTTGTACCAACTGGACAAACAGTTAACCAAGGTTACTATTTGGAAGTGCTGAAGAGGCTGTGTGAAAAAGTTAGAGAACCTGAACTTTTCTCAACAATTCATGGCTCTTGCATCATGACAATGCACCAGCTCACATGGTACTGTCTGTGAGGGAGTTTCTAGCCAGTAAACAAATAACTGTATTGGAACACACTCCCTAGTCACCTGATCTGGCCCCCAATAACTTCTTTTTTTACCCGAAGATAAAGGAAATACTGAAAGGAAGACATTTTGATGACATTCAGAACATCAAGAGTAAAATGATGACAGCTCTGATAACCCTTCCAGAAAGAGTTCCAAAATTGCTCTGAAGGGTGGACTAGGTGCTGGCATTGGTGCATAACTTCCCAAAGGGAGTACTTCAAAGATGACCATAGTGATAATCAGCAATGAAGTATGTATGTAGCACTTTTTTTAGGATGAATTCATGAACTTAATTATACATATATATTTACATATGTATGTATATATGTATCTGAATACATATATATGTATACACCTCTAGGCATTTCCTTTTTTATAGTTACTATTTATCAAACATTTCCCAAGTGCTAGGGCCTAATTAAATCTTCATATCACCATGAGTTTGCTGTTATTATTCTTACCTTACAGTTGAAGAAATTAAAATTCAGAGAAGTTAAGTGGCTTGCCTAAAGTCACACAGCTGGTAAATAATTGATGCAGAATTAGAATTCAGGCCTGGCTCTTCATCACCAAGACTGGCTCTTCCCAAACACCGGCTCTTCACCACTGAGAAACTCAAGCCCAGGAATGAAGTCATGTTGGAAAACACAGACTGCTACTGCAGAACTTTCTATTTCAATAGAAATTTGATCACTGTAATGATTTCTGGGAGCTCCCTACAATCGGAAGGGAGCAATCAGAGTAGGAGTGAATAAACATACCCCTGTTTTGGGGAGCTGAGAGTAGTCTGGTTCAGGTCAGGTGAGAGGCCCAGAGAGCAGAGGTGTGGGGATCAGGATCTGGGGGAGGCTGCCCAGAGTTCTGAGAGTGAGATCAGGAGCAGCAGAGCTCAGCCAAGCAGAGCTCAGCCAAGCAGAGGCATCGCAAGGAAGGAGCTCAAAGGCCCATGATAACATGTGACAGCTACCACAGTGGCCTGGGGACCGTCAGTGGTGTCTCCTCTCCCTTCATTAGCTGGCCAACGAGATCTGATAAATAGTAGTTGACTAGTGGGAGGAAGTCAAGTCATCAAAAGTTACTTGCAAGGTTTCATTAATATGGAGTGTCAGTAACTATACTAGGCATATTTTACAAGTAATTTTTTTAATGCAGTGACAGCTCTGTGGGTAGGCATCAGTGTTCCCAATGTGTCTCTGAGGAAACAAGCTTAGAGAAAGCTAAGAAACTTGTTCATAAGTAGCAGAGAGAACCCACCTTCTCTCCCCTACACCACACAGTATGGACAAGATATTTATCACCTATGTACCTAAGCATAATTTTAAGCGCTCGGTAAATTGTTGACATGTCACCAGTCTGAGCTACATTTCTCGTTGGAAAAAACTCTCATGCTAGGGAAAATGATTCCATATTTTCAGTCCTCCCCCTTCTTTTTATTATAGAGCTCTTTCTCCTGCCTTTCTGTGCAGATCTGCCGCGCTACTCATGCAGCTACCTGCCGGCACGGGCCAAGCGCTGTGTTTCATCTCCCATCCGAATACACCAGGCTCCAGTGGGCCAGACTCTGTCAGGCCCAGCAGTTGATAGATTGGCCTTTTTGCTGGAGTCTTACCAAGAATTTCTCTATCCCTCTTTGCCAGAGAGTGCATGTTTCCAATTATGTGAAACTCTTTGGGAGAGGTTAACTTCTTTTTGAATTGGTTAAATAAAAACGTGGTGTTTGGGAAGGCACCACCCTTGCTGTATGAGAGAGTCCCAATGGAGTGAGAGTTGTGCAGCCCAGCCAACAGCCCACTTTGGAGTCCCTCCAAGCCAGCAGTGGCATTTTACACTGCAGGTTTCCTTTTTTTATGCCCAATTTTCTCCTGTTTGCAAGACAGGGGTGTCTGCTGTGGAGAAATGGATCTCTATGATCATAGTATCTTGGGTAAGTGCTTGGAGACAAGCGGGTAGATGTGCCGCAAACACACGCCTTTGCTTTTCCAAGGTAACATGGAAGTGTAGTTCAAGGAGGGGCAGACTTTAATGTCAAGCAGTCTGGTAAAGAGTTTTTAAATGGGATGACACTCTCCCCCACCCCCGGCCCAGAGTCCTGGCCTTTTCCTCCCCCTCTGAAAGCCACCTCCTCCAAACCTTCGGCTGCATATGCTCAGAAATCTGTTTCCTTTCTCCCTTTCTGTCTGCTGCCTTCCCCTTTCCTCTCCTCCCCAACACACGCATACACACCGGCATTGAGATGTCCACAAACACGAAAACAAGAAGCATGGAAGGTTTGAGGCAACAGAGAGGACGTCTTCCATCCACTGCTGTCCTGCAGGCTGATTTCCTCCAGCCAGTGGCCTCATCTCCTCCAAGCTCACTCCAGTTTCATGTAGGCGGAGGGCCAAAGTGTTGATGCCAAATCCACGGTAGAGTTAATTCTGGATCACCCTCCCTCCCACTAATGGTTTCCCGCTGAGCAAATCTTTCATACTATTGCCTAACAGACTGGAACTCCATCCCTCGCACACCCTCTCCCAGTCAGCCAGTTGCTGCTGAAGTGGGGAACACCCACCATGTAAGTGATCATCCAAAGGGGAGAGGGCAGGGGTGGTGGTTGGGAAAGGCTTCAGCAAGACTCTGGTGCTTGCACTGCATCTTAAAATATATTTCAAGATTTTCTTTCAAGGATTTGAGGTGCCTTTGAGCGAGTGGGTGGAATAACAAGAAAAAAAGAACTTTCTAGGCAGAAAGGGTCAGACACTGTGCAGGGGTGAAATCTCACAGCCTAATCCAGGAACAGTAGAATAGCATAGAGCTCATTATGGCCAAAGTATAAGATGTGAATGGGGTGCAGGTCAAAGGCGAAGCTGCAGAAGAAGGCAGGAGCCCATCATCACGGTCCCTGTGTGCAATGGCAAGGGTCTGAGACTCAATCTTATAGACTAAAGGAGTCATTGAGGAATTTTAATCAGGAGCGATATGCATTTTCCAAAGATCATTATGGGAGTGTGTGGAGGAAGACACAATTGGAAGCAGAGAAACTTGGGAAACTCATGTAGTCATAATCCAGGAAACAGATGAGGATCATCAGAAACAAGGCAGAAGCAGCATGGGTGTAAAGGTAAAGACCAACCAAGAAATGATATTTAACACGTAGAATGTACAAGACATAGTACGTGACTGTGAGGTTTAGAGGTGGGCACAGCTAACATCCAGGTGTCCTGACTCAGGGACTGGGTGGTTAATGACTAATTCACAGAGGTAGGAAATGCCAGAAGAAGGGAGGTTTGGGAGAGCCCACGTCGAGTTCAATTATGGACATGTGGAGTAGGAGGTCCCTGGACGACATGCAAGTGGAGATGTCCAGTTGGCAATTGACATTTCCAGTGTGGAGTTCAGAAAAAGGGTTCAAGCTTGGTAGAGGGCCATGTGCTGGGTTCCCGGATCCCAGAACCCTAGTCTAGTCTTCTTTCCACCCACTTCTAAATGCTCTCAAGCCCCAAGCCCCAATCTGCTCTACCTTCCAGTCAATTGGAATGGTTTTTGAAATCATGTGGACACTACGGTCTTCAATGCCAAGAAAACACTTACTCAACCCATGCCAGTTATTTGCTATATAACAGGAGGAAACACCTATTGAACTCTTTGGTATCTCCCCCATTGAATGGTGGGATTTTATGCAGCCACAACAGATCTGGAATGAGAGAGCTGTGGGTTCTTGATGGTGGTGGTGTTTGGAAGGGGGCTTTCTGGAACTTTGTATAGTACATGACCCAAAGCAGACAGAAAATTATGTGCAAAGCTCAGGAGACTAGAAAGAAATTAGTACATCTGGGAACTGCAAGTAGATATGTGTGGGGAGGTGGAACAGGAAGGATAGATAGGAACCAAATCTTGCAAGGTCTTATAAATCATGTTAAAGAGTTTGGAGCAGGGAACTGATATAATCAAATGGATATTTTAAAAAGATTATTTTACCTGCAAGCTTGGGACATGATTGCAGGGAAAGGGGGCAATACTGGAAGTTGGGAGACCGAATAAAAAGAAGCCATTGTGATGGTTCAGGCAAGAGATGATGATAACCTGGCTTAGGGTGGTAGCTGTGAGGACAGGCACAAGTGGAGAGATTTGAGAGCTTTTAGGAAGTGGGAACTACAGTATTTGTGTAGTAAGCCTCCTAAAGCTCTAGGTCATCCTGTCACCTGTGATCTCCATCTACCCTTACCTAACAAGATGGGTCCTCCAAGGCTAAAAATCAGGTTATCCTGTGGCTCTGAACTATGGTCATATATGGGTGATCAGTCCCTCTCACAGTTTTTGTAAGTCAAGAATTTGGGAGCAGCTTAGATGGCACTTCTGGCTCAGACTCTCATCAGGTGGCAGTCATAATGTCAGTCAGGGCTACAGCCAGCTGGAGGCTGGAATGTGACCGGAGAATCTGCTTCCAAAGTTGTCAGCCACAGCTGGTACTGGTTGTTGATGGGAGGCCTCAGATTCCTCCCATGTGGAACTCTCCACGGAGCAGCTTGAGCGTCCTCACAACATGGGAATTGGCTTCCCCCAGAGTGAGCTACTCAAGAAAAAAAGGCAGAAGCCACAACGCCCTTTATTAGCTAGCCTTGGAAGTCACACACCATCCTCACACAGTATTACATTAATCACGCGGTCAGCCCTGGTTCACATGGGAGTGGACCACACACAGGCATCAGTGCCACAGGAGAATCGTTGAGGGCACTGGGAAACTGGCTAACACACTAGTAAGTGCTTCATTCAAAACGAAAGCTTGGGCCTGTGGAACCTCTGACTTCACTCCCTTGAATATAAAAAGTGTTCTATGGTCAAATAAGCTTGGAAAACACCAGATTAAACAAAGTTACATGCTTTATTGATCTCCTCAGAGCCATGTATGGTGATTATCCAAGAGTAGGGTCATGTGATCTAGGGGCCAATTTGGGAAGTAGGGTCCAACCTGTGCTGTTGGGAGCTCTGAACAGGAGATCTATCTGCAGATGGAAAGAGAAGAAGGCAATGGTCCTTTTACAGAGAAGAGAGTAGGGAGAAAATTCCAGAAAAGAATGGCAAAACACCAAGCCATAAAAGTTGGGACTGTTTAGGGCCGGCCGAGTGGCTCAGCTGGTTAAGAGCTCGCTTGGGAGCGCCAGCTCTGAGCAGCAGGGCTGCGGTTCGGATCCCACATTGAGGGCCAGTGACGCTCGCCCTCTACAGCTAAGATGATGAACAACAGCTCAACCTGGAGCTGGGCTGCTGAGTCGCCATCGATGGCGTAGGCTGCAGCAGGGCTGCAGTGGGCTGCCGTGAGCTATGTGAGTGGCTGGCGACCGGCGTGAGTGGCTGGTAGCTGGTGTGAGCTACCGGGAGCCGCTGTGAGCAGCCGACCAATGGCCGGCGGCGGATTGTCTCATCCGGGAAGAGCAAAATGATCATACCAACATGGGTCAGTGAAGCAATGTCCTCCACAACTAGACTGAAGAACAAAACAGCAATTTGTCTACCTGTCTGTTCCCCTTTCCCGATTCCCCAGCGCTGTTACCCACCCCCCAATTCCCCAATAAAATCTTTAATAAAAAAGTTGGGACTATTTACAGTATGCCAAGGTGCGGGGAGAGGATTGGGGATGACTGGGTTTTGTACTACTTGTTTTAGTGTTAACCATAGCTTCAGGGTTTGTAGTCATATTTGGAGATGGGTAGTAGATGGCTTTATCCAGATACATTGGGGCAAACCATTTTTATTGTTCATTTTACTCTCTGATAGCAAAGTAAACTGATGTCTGCAATATGAAACTTGCACAATACAAGTTGTAATCACATGCTTCTGTATCTCAATTCAAGGTAAATATTTTGGACTCTAGTGACCTTACATTAGATTCATCACCTGGCTACATAGTAAAATCTCCTAGAGAAATTCTAAAAACATAGTCATATCTAGACTCCACTCCAAATCAACTAAATCAGAAATCTAGAATGTGAGGTTTGAGGACCAATAGTTTTTAAAAGCTCCTCTAGGTGATTCGAATGTGTGGCCAGAGTTGAATATTGTTCTATTACTCTTATTCTATCATTCTGTCATCTCTCTCTCTCTCTCTCTCTCTCTCTCTCTCTCTCTCTCTCCTGCTCTCTCTCTCTCTCTCCTGCTCTCTCTCTCTCACTCTTTCTCTTTCCACACCCACCTCCAGGCAAAACATCCAACTTTAGAACTATCCTTCACAGGACCCTTCACAGGGCCTAGCACAGCACCTGGTACATGGTGGTACATAGGCCATATTTATCGATCTGAGTTGAAAGCATTTTCTCAAGGAAACAATTGCTCCTGACATCTCTCTGGTTTGGTCTAACAAAACACACTCCTACTGACAGTTTGAGACCTTGAGCAGATGAAGGGCATGATTCTTCTCAGGGTTTTTAACATTTGAGTGCTACTGGATAAGTTTCTCCATTGACTACATGTACCTTAAGATTCAAGCTGACACTCAACAAATCTTCCTGGGATTTTGAGACAGAACACCTCTTATCAAGGCATCTGAAGTCAGTGGAGACTCTGGCTCATAAAATACCACAGGCAAGAATTTCAAACGTGGCAACACAGTCTCAGTTATATAACATGCACGCTCTATTATTTTTAAAGCAATGATCATCTCAAAATATAATGTAAGAGGAGAGGGGTTTTTTTAGTCTTTGGAATAAAATTAAGTTAAAACTAAGCCTAAGGGAGGACAAATATTGGTTTGAAAGGTAGATTTTAATCATTTAAAAAATCCAAATTAGTGAGTATTTATGGAACAGGACAGATGAGAAACACAGTTGGAAGGGAACTTATCTCTGCATAAGTTTTTATATTTATTGGTTTGTGAATCATGTGCATATCTCACTTATTCAACAATAAAATAAAAATAAATAGAATGTAATCAACTCATTGTATGTCATATAAAAACGGCATTATAGGGCCGGCCAAGTGATGCATTGGTTAAGAGTTGGCTTGGGATGACAGATCTGAGCAGCAGGGCCCTGGTTTAGATCCCACATGAGGGCCAGTGACGCTGAACCCTCTACAGCTAAGATGGTGAACAACAGCTTGACCTGGAGCTGGGCTGCCGTGAGTCACCGGCAACGGCATAGGCTGCAGTGAAGCTGCAGTGGGCTGCCATAAGCTACTGTGAGTGGCTGGCAGCTGGTGTGAGCTTCCAAGAGCTGCTGTGAGCGGCCATCCAGTGGCCGGCAACCAATCTGCCTCACCTGGGAAGAGCACAATGATAATACCAACATGGGCCAGTGAAGCGATGTCCTCCACAACTAGACTGAAGAACAAAAAGACAGCAACTTGTCTGTCCCCTTTCCCCGGTTCCCCAATGCTGTTTCCCTCTCCCAATTCCCCGATAAAATCTTTAATAAATAAATAAATAAATAAATAATAAAAAGTAAATAAAAATGGCATTATAAGATTAATGAATTGATTGCTTTGGTCTATTAGTATTTATTTTGCTTTTCAAGTTTAAAGTAATTGGAAACTAATCTCTTCCACATTGCTGAATGAGTTCACTGAATCACAAATGTTATACCCTTTTCTCTTGAACTACATAGGTTTTTTTTTAAGTTCCATTTTCTACTCTAAACCTCTTTGCTGGCTTCCCGGGGCACTGAATGCAGGACTCCGGAAGGCCTGATGCCCAAGAGATGGGCCAGAGAGCCATGTAACAAGCCAGGAAAAACAGGAAAAAATTCAGAGTCAGATGGAAGAAACTTAAGGTGGGCAAGGAAACATATCAGACTGGAAAATGATTGGGCTGGCATTTTCCTGACCAAACCGACTTGCCTGTGCAGCAGATCTGGCCCATTGGTTAGAACAATCTTTAAGGGAATCAATAAAGCCAATGCAAGTGGAGAACAATTACTTGGAGGCAGTTGCCATGAGGAGAGCATGGACCAGCCTCTCACAGACAAGCGTGGTTGCAGCCTCCAACCAGCGCCCGTCTCTTTCACCTGCTTCTTGAAACATCACATTCCTTCACCTGGGAACTAAGCCTTCCTTCCAGGATGAATAGCAGAGAGGAAGCATGACATGGACTAACTTTGGATAGTACCACAGCACGGTATCAGGCCCTTTTAGGAGCAGGAGGGAGGGAGCAGAGAAGCTGACGAAGCCTGTGGGGAAGGAAGTCCAAATTGAGACCTGGGGAAAAGATGGGTTGTGGCTGTCCTTTCCAGAGACCACCCGAGGAATCAAACTTGGCCTGAGTAAGCCCATGCCATCATGCCCTCCCTTATGGGACCAAGGTCACCACCTCAGTGTTTCACTCAGAAGATGATGAGCACAGAACCGAAAGACATGGGATCTTAGCTGTTAGTGCCCACTGATGGGCAGAGAAGCAGTGGCTCTCAGTCAACTCTCAGTGGGCCTTCTTTCCACTTTGAGGGTCCACAGATGCAGCTCTGGGGCTGCTGCTGCCGATGGGCACAGCCTGGAGTGACTAAGAAGACACGCTCTGGAGCCAGCCCGCCTGGATCCAAATCCCAGTGCTTCTGCTTCCCAATCTGTGGTTATGTCAGTCAGAGCTCAATGGTTCACCAGTGACAGAAACCAATTCTGCTAACTTCAGCTCAAAGGAAATTTATTAGATGGGTGTTGGGTCATGGCTAGGGAACCAGGACGGGAGCCAGGATGGCTCTAACATCTATGCCACCTTGTCCCAGAGCTGTTGCTGGAGAGAATCCATTCCCACCATCTGTATGCTTTTGTCCGTATGCTGTGGTGAAGAAAAGGTTGAAACTGAGGGCTACAAAATTCCAAAATGTATTTACTTGAGTGACATTGAATAAGCTACTTACTGTATCTTAGCCTCAGTTTGCTCATTTGTAAAATGGGAAAATCATTAGTACTTACAAGAGGTTGTTCCGGGGAATCAATAAAATAAGGGAGGGCAGATGCTTAGACCAGTGCTTGGCCAGTAGTTGGTGCTCAACAGATCTCAGCCAGCATTGTTAGTATCTCCCATTCTTGGTAAGCCCAAACCTATGTTCAGAGGTCCTCCTGTGTGTGGCAGGGAGTGCTGCTTCCCTGCAGGCTCTGGAGGGGCTGCCTTGTTGCAAGGTGACCTGGATCATTCTGACCACTTAGGACACATGAACAGCAACTGTAGCCACACCTTCCACGAGTTCCTTCCCAGCAGGTCCAGGGATCTCTGCTCTCAGGAAGCCACTCTCACCACCCCTGTCCTTTCCCTTGGTACACCCCAAAGGGACCTCACACATTCCTAGGAAAACTTTTGGTTTGGGCAGAAACATTTCATCCCAACAATTGTATTGATCGCCTGTTTTCAGCAGGAATAGAAAACATGATCTACATCTGTCATCCACAGTCTGTCTCTTCACACCCATGAGACTGTAAATATCCCCCAGCCTCACCCCGCCCCCATCACCTGTGACTTCTGCTGACTCCCGGGCCTAGCTAGCAAACCTCCTTAGCTGTTTCTCAGAGGTGTCATTTCGTAACTTCATAATTCAGTTAGCAGCTTGAAAATCATTCACCGAAGGAGTACACTTTGACTTGTGCTCTTCCCCCAGTGCATGAGCACGGGCGCGCGCACACACACAGTGCCTGCTTAATCCCAGGTCTTCCTCATCAAGCCATTGCCCTCTGTCTCACAGAAGGACTCTCAGGAAGCACCACTCTTCAACGTATCCTTTAGCTGCCTTGACTGAGCTCTCTCTCACCACCACGCTTACCAGTTTCTTCTTCAAATGTCAAGCAGCAAATTCCACTGTCTCAATTTTTCTACTTCCTTGCATAAAAGGAGACTTCCCCACCTCCTCTAGAGGTGTTTGCGCGCGCGCGCGCGCGCGCGCACACACACACACACACACACACACACACACACACACACGTGGCACCCACGTGAAATACCCTTCACTCACTGCCTCGTGAAATACACAGTGCTGTATTGCTTGTCTTCAGAGTACTGACATATATAATTTATTTAAGCAGTTTGTAGATTAAATCAGCGTTCATGCAGCTGTTTGTTCAGTAAAAAGAGCCTGTTAGAATTCTGGCCACAGCAGCCAAGAGGGTGTTGCATTTTCAGGATTTCTATAGCAACAAACCAGCCTACCAAACTCGGACTTCATAAAACTTGTCTCTGTCCTTCAAGATTTCTCCCTTCCAGTCCATCCCATCTTGCAGTGAAAGTGAGCTGTCTACACTGCAAATCCAGTAGTGTCAACCTCCCAAATGCTTCCCACATACCTATTACCAACATTCCACTCCCTTCTCCAACCCCGGCGTCCACATTGTCCCAGAATCAAGTTCAACTTTCCTGTCACGACTTACAAAAGCCATTGTTTATCTGGCTCCTGCTCACCTCCCAGCCCTTCTCACCTCCAGTTCATCCAGCCGTGTTCAGCCAAGCCCTCCTCTGCTCAGGACTGCTTCACCAGCCCCTCCAGCCAGGGGTTGGATCCCTCCTATGTGCTAACCTCCATCAAAACGCAACTTGAAGACAGGGACTGTGTCCTTCTTAGCTGTCCCTGCAGCTGTTAACTTAGTGCTGACCCAGACGGGCTCTCAATTATTACAGATTGAATTAATGTGTGTGAATGAGTTAACAGGATAGGGAGGGGCTTCACTAAATTGAAAGATGTCTTGCTTAACCAAAGGACTGGAGACTGGGTCCCAGGAACAGTGGAGCAAGCCCATCTGAGAATTAATTAATCATGTACAGGCTACGGATATTATGGGGAAGGAAGCCAGTAACAAGTAAAATGAATTAGTTACAAGGAGGAAATCATGCAAATTGGAGTCAATTTAATCAACTAATTTATTCATTCAACAAGCATTTACAGAGGATCTGCGGTATGCCTAACACCTCACTAGATCCCAGGGATGAAAGAAAATAAGAAACAGTCCTTGCCCTTGAGAAACTCAGAGTTTAGTAGGAAGAGACAGATGTTTACAAAAATTAATGATAACAATAAAAACAAATACTACTAATAACAATAACGACTGCCTTCGTTGAGCATCCCCAGCATTCTGCATCCTGTCCTAGGCGTTTGACAGAAACTTGGTCTCATTTTCACCTTCCCAGCACACCGCTGAGCTGGGTGGGTGGGAAAAGGAGGGAAGGGCCTTTACGTGGGGGCTGTAGGGAGAGCCAAGACTGGGCGCTGGGCAGGGCCGGCCGCTTCTCGGTTTCAGTTGCAACCCCTTGGGCAGTGTTGTGTTGGCCAATGTGGCCTTCCTGCAGCTGGACCTGGGGCCTCAGCCAATCAATCTTGCAGCCCAAGCAGTTGCACTGGGGCCTCCACAGAGCCCGTAATTAATCTGGCTGGAAACAGAACTTCTTTTACACCTCTTCACATCAGTCCCCATAGACCAGGCTAAGAGCACAAAGTGAGAAAACATGAATTGATCACAGCTGTGAAACCATGGTAATTAGTGCGAAGTACTGAAACCCTTATTTCTGTGGCTGGAATCCCTGGCTTCCTGACCACAAGTGATTAATAGCACAAATACCTATGCCCCAGCCTTCCACCTTAGTATACAGGCCCTGCCGGCAACCCCCTGTTTACCTCCTGCCCAATGATTGGTCAGCTCCAGTTCTATAATGGGCTTTGGAGTAAGTAAGGGGCGGGCTCTATTAAAAGTTGCTGCAGCATCAACTAGAGGCCAAATGATTGTCAGTCGAGTGAAGTATGGTGTAAGGGCTCACAGTATGGTCCCTGAGACCACAGACTTGAAGTCAGGTCAATTGGGTTCAAATCCCAGCACCCACTTGCTAACTGTGTAATCTGGGGCAAGTAATTCATCTCTCTGAGCCTGTTTCCTCATCTATGGAAATAATATTATGAAGCAGTGTTTCTGAAAGTATCTGAAGCAAAGAACCAGTTTTCAGTTTTAGGTTTTGGGGTTGGGTTTTTTTTTTTCAAACTTAGACTGATACTTCTGTAAAATACAATGAAAATAAAATGCTTGAACAATGATCTCATGCTTAGAAGTTGCAGCCATGTCAAATTGCTATAAAAATGTGTACGTACTTATTGTCGGTTTCTATACTTATTGTCACGGACCGTTAACAAACAGGTCATGGATTGGCACCCATCCACAGATCACACTCTGAGAAGCACAACGTCTGGCACCGAGTAAGAGTGAGCAAGTGTTGGCTGCTATGATTATGAGTTCTCTGCACATGCGAAGGCTCAGGCCCACCACTGCACAAACGCAGCATTGGTCAACCTGAGAGAGACTTCTGGACTTTGTAAAGTTTCATCAAGCAAATGCACTGGAAGAGAGAAAACTAGTCTGCCAAGTAATATTTGTATTTGTTTATTTACTCTTCACTGGCAGGATTCTGACTAAAACTAATTATTTAAATTTATTGGAATTTCTGTTTAGAATTGTTTATATTGTAAAAGTTCTACATTTTAGTGTTCATCTGAAGAGACTCATTTCCTTTCCTGAGGCCTCCTGCATAATGAGGCGATTCAACTATAGGTGGTTTCTATGGGCCTATTATGTTGACCTGATTCTCTCAGAGGGATTAAAGCTCCCTGCCTGTTACAAAAGTGAGCCAAAGACTGGCCTCTGGGTTGCTTACTTCCTCGCAGCAGGCTGGGATATGTTAGAGCAAAACCCTGATGGCACCAAACCCAAATTTTTATACATCGCATTGTTTTAAACTTAGTCCGATTAAGCAGATTTTGAGTCATTTAGAGCCTGCCTGCTTTGCATACCCTGTGAAACTTTGCCCAATATCTACTAGCCATGGATCTTGTGGTTATAAAGAGCCCCAGCCACTGCTGCTTCCAAGTTATCTGACCCAGAGACGCCTTGCTGAGTGACATCACTTAGACATGGAAGCCCCCTCTCTGACCTCCTCTTCCTGGGAGTTCCCTTGTCCTCCTCCCTTCTGAGTGGTGGTCCCCACGCTGTAGCTCCTGGATAGTCTCATGCTGTGAGGGACTTTCCCCCATGCAAACCTGGTAAAGCAGCACCCAAATAAAGCTTGTGTGAGCTGCTGCCACCTCATGGTCATATCTTTTTCCTTGATCAGCCCCCAAATTCCGTGAAGACTCCTCACTGAGGCGACCCGGCAGTTCAGTACTTTGAACTTCTGCACACAGCACCCAAGGCAGTGAGTGGTCTGTAATAAGGCTGGCCCTGAGCACAGCTGTAACCAAAGGAAAAAAATCTGTTGGTTGCACCTTCCTGCGGCAAAAGGCTAAATTTGAAGTCAGCAAACCTGCCTTTAAATCCTCACTCTGTCTTACTGGCTATGTCACCATGAGTGAGCTCTGTGCCCTTTCTGAGCTTTGGTTTCCTCAGGGAAAGAAGGGGTATAACATCTACCTCATAAGTTGTCGTGAGAATTAAATGAATTAATGCATGTGATGTGTATAACACAGTGCAGACTCAAAAAAGGGTCACCATTATCATTATTATAATTGTAATTTCTCCTTCTGTAGGCAGTGCCTCAACCTCTAGACCTACCCCTCACCTGCTTCCATCCCTAATACACTCCTTCATTTATTCATTTACTCTTTCAACAAACAGCTAAGCACATATATGTGCCTCACTGTGCTCTCTGCTAGGGACATAAAGATAAATCTGACTCAGTGTATGCTCAGGCCATTGAGAAGCTCATGGTCTCAAGAAGACAGAGGCCAGCAAACCAAGGCAATAGGGACTGTCACCCAAAGAGGCGGTCACCCATAGAGAAGAGTGAGAGACACTCTGTTAGGGTAAAAGAGATGAGAAGGAGAGAAAGGTGGCATTGGACCATTCCTGGCCCAGCAACCATCCCAGGCAAAACCACAGATGTGGGAGCAGACAGTAATGTGATCGCCTGGGCCATGACCTAGGGGCTGGGGAGGAAAAGGGACCAGTTTAGTTGAGGGGAGCAGCAAACCTTATACTTGTATAAGTACAAGTATTATACCTCGTTTCCAAGAGCTTCCACTTTTTCCTACAGGTGGCAGAGAGCTACTGATGGATTTTAGACAGGGAAGGACTTGGAGGCTTTTGTTGGTTTATGCTGCCTGTGTCCTTCATACTTGCCTCATAGCGCTCATTTGTTTGGTTGATACCTATGATGGTTTTGCTAAATAGGAAATGAGTTTTGGTCAGCTTTGGTAACTCCCTTCCCAACCACTTCTTTTGGCTTTAATAAAGCAGAGAAGCAGGGTGATGGGGGAAGGTATACAGAGCAGGGTTTTAAAGGCTATGCTTTAAAGTCAGACATCTTACTGGCTAAATGGCCTTGTCAACTTGCAGTCATTAAGTATTAGTTGTTGTTTTTTAATATACTACTATGTTAGGTTTATAAGTTGAGATGGTTCCTTATTTGTCAAAATGAAGATTATGATATATCATAACCTCAAAAGTTTAGATATACCTCAGATAAAGTAATTTATGCAGTGCCTGACATGTAGTAAGTACTCATTCAATATTAAATACATCTTCTTTTCAAATAAATTCTCATTATTACTAATAAACAAATTCAGCAAAGTTGCAGCATAAAAAATCAACACAAAAAAGTCATTTGCATTTCTATACACTAGTAATGAACAATGTGAAAGAACAATAATAAAACAATTCCATGTACAATAGCATTAAAAAGCAGGAAATACTTAGGAATCACTTAACCAAAGAGGTAAAAAACCTGAACACTGGAAACTACAAAACCTTGCTGAAAGGAATTAAATAAGACATAAATGATAAGACATTCCATATTCATGGATTAGAAGACTTAATTTCATGTTAAGTGTCAACACAACACTATCCAAAGTGACCTATAGTTCAATGCAATCCCTATCAAATCACAAAGACTTGTTTTTTTGGTTTGTTTGTTTTTTTTCTTTTTTAGTTGAGCCATCCTGCCACCTGTTGGCAGCTCAGCGGCAGATCAGCTCGGACCATAAATCGAACCAGTGACCCTGTTGCTCAGAGCTCACACTCTTGAGTGAGCTCTTAACCAACTGAGCCATCAGCCAGCAAGACTTGTTTGTTTGTGTGGTTTGTTTTTTTTTTGCTAAAACAGAAAACTGTTTCCTAAAACTCATATGGAATCTCATGACCCCAAAGAGTCAAAACAATCTTGAAAAAGGAGAACAAAGTTGAAGGACTCACACTTTCTGTTTTCAAAGATGCAGTACTCAAAACAGTATGGCACTGGCATAAAGACAGACATATAGACCAATGGAGTAGAATAGAGAACTCAGAAGTAAACCCTCACAAATACAGTGAAATAATTTTTGACAGCAGTTCCAAAATCATTAAATGAAAAAAATACACTTTTTGGCAAATGGCACTGGAAATACTGGATAGCCACATGCAAAATAATGATGTTGGACCCTTACTTAACACCATATACAAAAATTAATTCAAAATGGGTCAAAGATCTAGAAGTAAGAGCTAAAATTATAAAACTCCCAGAAGAAATTATAGAGGAAAATTTTCATGACATTGGATTTGACAATGATTTCTTGGATATGACATGAAATGTACAGGCAACAAGAGAAAAAACAGACAAACTGGACTTCATCAAAATTAAAAACTTTTGTGTATCAAAGGACACTATCAACAGAACAAAAATGCAACCCCACAGAATGTGATAAAATGTTTTCAAATTAAATATCTGATAAGGGATTAATATCC
>NW_017731554.1:1184129-1185576 GCF_001890085.2 Hipposideros armiger | reverse complement strand
CCATCTTTTCCAGTGCCAGATGATCTAATGGTAAGGCCAGGTTTTAGTCCCATCTTACAGACTTGGGCATATCTATTAATGTTATAAAAGGTGTTTCGATGAAGCAACTGAGAATTTACCTAAGAGCTAATCTGTTTAGAGAAAAGTATGAGCTCATGGGAGCATCACCAGAGCTCAGATTGATAGAGTTGGGAAGGACTGGATGAAACAGCAAAACCAGGAGCACAAGGAACAGAAAAGAGTGTAAGAGTAAGTTAGTGAGGGGCGAGTGCGTCAAGCTGGGGCTAGGGGCCAGCTAGCCTGGTGTTGTAGTACCTTGTGGGCCTCCCTCATAAGAAGCTTGAATTTTATTTTCATTGAGATTTTTAAACCCACTAATGGAAATTAAGAGACACGACATTGGTAACTGTTCTAAAAGATCACTCTAGCTGAGCTACAAAGAGCCCGGCTTGTAGGAGAGTAAAAATGGAAGCAGAGAGGCCAGTGAAGAGGCTATTGGCCTTATCCAGGAAGAGCTGATGGGAAAAATTGATTTCTCTGAACTTCCATGAAAGCCTGTTTTAAAACTGCATTTCTCTGAATCAGTACATGTATTTAATAAGGGAGCAGTCTCAGACCACGAGATGAAAGAAGAAATGGCCTGTTTGCACCACAGCTGCAGAGCCAGCTGTCAGAGGTAATAAATTGTATTTACCTGACGAGCCAAAGGGAAGTGGATGGATGGAAGCAAAGATTAGCTACTTAAAAGGGCTTATTCTCTCCTCTCTGTGACCCCTCCAATTGACTTGGGCACCGTTAAAGTGGAAGAGGGCAAATATTATGGCTTCTATTGGTTGCCTAGGCAATAGCTCCTTCCAGCTTTTCTAAAGTTGAGGAGCTCCTCTTTGGAGTTGGAAAGCAGTCCTTGGAAGTGTTGGCTAAATGCAAACTGTTAGTAAAGCGCTGAGAAAGCTTTAATGCTGTGTTTGAAGGAAAAACCTTCATCTTTGAGGATTTGCTGCCTTCTTTTTTGAATGTCAAAACAGATAGCCCCAGGCCTTTCCCTTTTAGGAACCCTTTCAGGGGCTGCGTTCACTAGCAGAAGCTGAGGGGTTGAGGGAAGTGAGGAATGAAGGAGGCAATCTGCCCACCCCAAGGATTAAGGGAAATAGTAATCTGACAAAATTGTCCTGCCATTCCCCACTTCCAGACCCTGCTCTCACAGTATATCTATCAACAGACCCAATCTGTAAGCCTGGACCTACCCCCCGTATCCCAGAGCAGAGAGGCACGAGCAGGATGCTTCATACTTACCATCAGGAGAGGACGGGACAGAGCTGGTGCGTTGCTGCTTGTAGATTTAGGATATGCTAAAACAGACCAGCACCAAGTACAAATAGCTGAGAACCTACTACTGTTATACAACAGTTACTGTGGAATGTGCTGGGATGGGGCGGTTAACAAAATT
>NW_017731554.1:1180153-1181373 GCF_001890085.2 Hipposideros armiger | reverse complement strand
TACTGCAGAATTCCCTCTTGCTTGGAGAGGTCAGTCTTATTTCTTTCTATTCAGCTTTTCAACTGTTTGGACAAGGTCCACCACATTATGAAGGGCAATCTGCTTTAGTCAAAGTTCACCAATTTAAATGTGAATCTCATGCAAAACCACCATCACAGAAACATACAGAATAATGTTTGATGAAATACCTGGGCACTAAGGCCCAGTCAAGTTGACACATAAAATTAACCTTCACAAATGTATTTTAGGATGAGACCAACCAGTATTTGAATCCCAATTTTGACACTTAACAGCTGTGTGGGTCTCTGAGCCCTCTTTTATTTGTCAAACACAAGTAATAATACAAATCTTGCAGGATTATAAGAATGAAGTTATATAATGAATATAAAGTACCTGGCACATAGTAAGTGCTTAATAAATGATAGCCATTTTTATAATCTTTACTCATAGATTCCTCTCTTGGTATTCTATTCTAAGGAAAAAACCTGAAACATGAAAAAGGTGTTTATTACTCTATTATTCAGAATACTGGAAAACAGGAAATAACTTAAATGTCTAACCACAGAAGAATGATCAAAGAAACTATAGTAGGAGAGAATATTAACCAACTATTAAAACTGATGATTGCAAAGAATTCTCAATATTATAGGAAATTACTTATGTTATTTAAAGTAATAAAGCAGAAACAAAAATCATATACATTATATGTGCTAAACTATATAGAAGAGGACAATGAAATATTACTAAAAAAATACTCCAAAATATTGTTTTATGATCTCTTTTTCTGTATTTTCTAATTCAACCATGAACTTCCATGTTTTAATAATTAGACAGAATTAAACTGTTAAGAAAACATGCAGTATCAGATTACCCTCAGTGACAACCTACGACTCTTTGGCATGGGGGCAGAGTGGTGACTGGGAACACCCTCTCCCGGGCCTGGACCTTCTCACTCCAGGTGGGCCTGAGCTGCCCCTGGGAAGACATGGTAGGTGCATCCCAGGCTACCTGCCAGCATTCTTTGGGTAGTTTGCAACCAGGCCGCCTCACAGAAATGCTCCAAATATTTTTTTCATCAGTTGGCTCCCTCACAGAGTAAGGCCACCTTCCCTACCCTGCAGCCTATATAATGGTAACTCTATTTTATTGATTTCTTGAACACAAGTGAAAGGGTACCCATGAGCATTAGGGCTGTCTCCAGTTTACTAGCCTTGGAGGTG
>NW_017731554.1:1177274-1178548 GCF_001890085.2 Hipposideros armiger | reverse complement strand
TGAAAAGGTAAGTATAATACAATAAGATATTTTGAGAGAAAAACCACATTCACATAACTTTTATTACAGGATATGTAATAATGGCTCTATTTTATTATTACTGTTGTTAATCTCTTACTATGCCTAATTTATAAATCAAACATTATCATAGATATATATTAGGTTGTCGGAAAAGTCATGACATATTTTTTCTATGTTTTTCGTCACAAAAATGCATCATGAGTTTTCCGACAACCCAATATATATATATATATATATATATATATATATATATATATAGGGTTCGGTACTATTTGCAGTTTCAGGTATCCACTGGGCCCTTGGAATATATTCCCCATGGATAAGGGGGGTACTCCTGTACTCCTCTTAGGGAAGGAATTGCCTGAACTTAGAAAAATGCTTTTAAGTCCTAGAAGTAATAATAACAGCTAACATGTATGAAATACTGGTTACATGCCAAATACTATTCTAAGTGTTCTGTATTTACTAACTCATTTGGCTCATACAGAAAATCTTATAAGAAGAGTATGTACTGTTGATTTCACTGCCATTTTGTAGGTAAGGAAACTTGGGAATAGAGATGGTGAGTAACTTTGCTGAAGCACCTGGATAGAAAGTGGGGGAGGAGAGCTTGTGAATCCATGCACTTTGGCTCCAGAACTTGGAGTCTGAACCACCAAGCTCTGGATGGATGATAAGGCCAAGGACTGAGGTCTGAGCCAGAGTCACAGTTCAGGGATGAGGGCAGAACTGCTCAGCATGAGAAAAGAAAAGAAATTTATTGATGAAGCAAGAGAAAATGGGTGGGGAGAAAGAATGGAAGGGAGGAGAGAAGAGTCAAAGAATAATGTGGAAAAAAAACAAGAGAAGAACTCCCCCATGGTTGGGAAGCCTAAAATAGGACTCTGGACAATAGGAATATCTACACTAGACTTTTTTTATTTTTAAGATTTTATTGGAGAATTGGGGAAGGGGAATATTGTGTTTTTCCAGGACCCATCAGCTCCAAGTCAAGTTGCTGTCCTTCAATCTTAGTTGTGGAAGGCACAAGCTCAGCTCCAAGTCTAGTCACCACTTTCAATCTAGTTGCAGGGGGTGGGGGTGTGCAGCCCACCATCCCATGCAGGAGTTGAACTGGCAACCTTGTTAAGAGCACACGCTTTAACCAGCTGAGCCACCCAGCCACCCTTTGGCAGCTCAGCGGCAGCTCAGCTTGGGTGCAGCTCACTGGCCCACGTGGGAATCGAACTGGTGACCCTGTTGCTCAGAGCTCA
>NW_017731554.1:1167564-1176519 GCF_001890085.2 Hipposideros armiger | reverse complement strand
TCTGTGGCTACAACCTTCCTTGTGTCCATTAGGATCTGAACAACACAATGACAAAATGCATCCTCCAGCTGGGACTTGGAATCCTGCTTCACAAGAAGAATGGAATGAGCATATAAACTACAGTCACCAAAAAGAGAACTATCTTAGCTTATTTTCATAATCCCTTCCTTCTAGAAATGACTTTGGTTACTTTCAAAGGAAAAGCATTCCACTTGCCCCAAGTCTTGTGTAGAATAACATTCCTTTAGGACTAGGGGCCTGGCCTTCCCTGAAAGTCCTCCTCCAGGGTCCAGAACCTATCCTGAACCTTACAACGGAACTGGATATTTGGAGTGTGACTAGTGGTTCTCTCTTAACCAAAAACATGAAGGAAGTACTTCATGGTGTATTCCGAGATCTTGTCCTCACTTTAGCTTATTCAACATTTTTGTCAGTGACTTACTGGAAAACACAGAAAATCATGGAACTACTTTAGCCAATGTGGCAGAGGAAATTAATATTCACCAAGTATTTTGTGTTTCCCAACTCCCCAGCCTCCCTTGAAGTTAGGTTGGGCTCACGTCACTAGTTCTTGCCAATGGACTATGAGCCAGGTGTCTTCTCCATCTTTTTCTTCCTTTGCAGCAGAGACCTTGGGGGCCCTATGTTCCAGATGGTCCTGCTATAGGATACAGGGAGGTGACCAAATTCACATGGGACTTCACGTGAATGAGAAATAAACCTTTTTGCATTAAGCCACTGAGGTTTAGGGTTTTGTCTATTAGGGCAGCTACTGTTAATTATGTCAACCAATATAGCAAAACTTCTTAATACAGTTGAGAAGCAGCCTCTTGGCATAATACCAAATCAGGATGAGTAGAACTTTCAATCATCAGGTATTGTTAGCTAAAATAGTGAAAGCCACTAGGGCCACCTTTTTGTGTTAGATTTTTGTGAACTAGCAGTGAAACTGATTGCACAGACACCACTCAGATAACTGGAACTAAAGGTAGTGGGAGCAGTCTTGATGTGAATATATTAACGATGTCTTGAAATATGCAATTCAGTTACCCCTCTAAATGAGAACTTTATCACCTACTTGTCTAATGTGATTTGAATTGCAGCTGTGGAGGTGTAGAAACCTCTGCTGGCCCTTAGGCAGAGCCCAGATAAGCAGGCTTTCCTTCCAGAGACATAATGGTTTCCCATCCATGCCAAGGGCTGACATCAAAACTTTTCTGCAACAGAGAGAAAGCAGTGTGATACTTGCCTGATCACCACTGACAATCTCTAGCGCATTATCCAGGAGGAAAGAGAAGCCCTCCCCCAGTGGAAAGACCAGAGATGGTTTCTTTCTGATGGAGTGTTTACATAATACCGCCACCCTCAGAAATTATATTGCAATAGGAATATTGGCAGCACTGCCAAAAATAAGTAAATAAATAAAACTATCTCTCTGGCTCCAAGCTTACCAGATTTGCTTTATAGCTACGACAAAGAATACATTAGGATTCCATCAGGGTTGGAGTCTTATTCAAGAGGAACTGATACTAATCTACAGAATTAGGAAGTTGCAGTTTGATCATATTTCCTTTCATACAAGGATTGCATTTTTTTGGAGCAGTGGTGAACCAATCTATTTAGAGCTAATTGCTTAAGTAGCAAAGTGAGCTCTGGGAGAAAGGAAGAAAAGGAACTTTTAAACAACACATTAGTCTCAGAATGGCAAAGACATCCACATCTAAAAGAAGGAAAAATACTCAGGACAGTTTTCTGCTCACTAAAGAACTCAGATATTTTAGGATTCTTTCAGATTTGGGATGTGAAAAGCTTTTGACAAGTTAGCCAAAATGATAGCCTGATGTGACAGGACTAAGTGACAATTTAGCCATAATGGTTGTGGGGTTTTATTGTTTTGGTTTCTTGAAGTTTGTTTGTTTGTTTGTTTGTTGCCATTCTGCCTATGCTGCTGCTTAAAAGTTCATTGTTGTTACTTAAAGTTCTGAAAAGGTCTCAGTGGCCTCAGAACAGTCCCCAGAAGGGCATTCCGGTTCCTCCAAGCAATCGTGGCAGTGTGCTGTGTGGACCGAGCTTTAGGTCTAGAGGCAAGTTTATACATGGAGAGCCTGGCGTGGCTGTGGCCCAGGACCGTCACCCAGACACCCTTATCCTGTCCAACTGCACAAGGCGGAGGCAGAAGAGACGAGCTCCTCTTCTGCTGTCACTGTCGACTTGGCAGCAAGGGACTTAACCTCATTCTTCCTCAAACTCCAGCGCCACCTGCAGCCTGAACAGCATCAGCTCATCAGTGGGCTGAGAAAGGTGGTTCAGAAGTTGAAAGACAAGACTGATAACAGGCAAGGGGTTCAACTGTGTTTTCTGTCCAGAATCAGGATTGTTTTCTTACATTAGACTAATTCCAGATGTGGTGAAGCTACCAAAATGTTATAAAATATATTGACAGATGAAGTGATATTCCATATGGGGTTTGCATGAAAATTACCCAGTGTGTGGGTGGAATAGGGCAGTGGATGGTGGAGATTATAGATGAAACAGTGATCACTACGAGTTGATATTTACTGAAACTGGGTGATGGATATATGAGGGTAATATTCTTCTTATACGATGGGTGTGTGCTCATAGACGCTAATGGATGTAAAGTACTCAGCATACAGTAAGTGCTCAATAAATAGTAGCCAATATCCTCACTGTAAACTTGAAGCTCAGAGAAGTTAAGTAACTTGCCTGAGGTCACAATTCTAGGAATGTAGAGCTAGGTCTCTAAGCCACACCTATCTTATTCCAAAGTTCTTAGCCACTCTCCTATCTAATATATACTGTACCCAGTGTCTAGCAGAGTGCTGGCTTGGCACATACTACAGCTAGATGCCACCCACTGTATTAAGTACTTTGTATGAATTACCATATTTAATTGTTACAACAGCCCTATTATGTAAATACAATTAGCATAGCCATTTATAAATGAGACTGAAAACATAGAGGATGTGAGCATTCTGCCCAAAAAAAAGGTCAGTAGGGGTGGAACCAGGAATGAGGCCTTGGCCCTCTGACACTAGAATCTGCCCTCCTAACCATGGTGCAGTGTGTCAATGCTCGCTCTGGGTTAGGCTGTGAGCAGAGCCATTGAAGGGGAGGGTGAATCGTGGAGATAGCCTTGGTGACCCCTGAGCTGTCTTTGGAAACTACCGACAAAAACTGAGTTGTTTAGAAACAATCAGCACTTATTCCCTTCTCAATACTTTTCTTACCCCCATCACTAAGGCAACTTCCCCTGGCATTCTCCTCTCTGTATGTCTCTCTTTCCTCTACCCTTTTTCAGTTTCTGTGGTTTCCCCTCAGTTGGCTCTTTTTTCCTTTCAAAGTTGCATTTGCTTAATCCTCCCTCCACAAAGAGCCCTAAGTGGATCCAAGCCTGGTTATAAAGTCAAATTTCTCAATGATTCATTCAGCTAATATTTGAGTGACTGACACTGAAGGAGGTGCTAGGGGTGGCGGAGATGAAGGACCCAGTTCTAAAGGAGCTCACAGTCTAGTGTTTGCAGACAGAGGTTAATTGGTGAAGTTATTGAGTGCCTACCATGTGCCAGGTCCTCTTCCAGGATTCTTGGATGGAGCAAACATGAACGTAAAACATGCAAGTTCCCTTGCATGCAAATTGAGGAGTATGAGGTAGAGGTGACATGGGATAGTGGCCGGTAAACCGATAACTGTAATAAATTTTGGCAGGTACTGTTCCTGTGTTAGAAGCAAGCGCAGGACACTCCAGAAACACAAGGAAGCGATACCTGAATTGAATCGTAAAGCACAGGACACCTGGTAAGGAGGGTGTGCAGCCTGCAGGATAGTGGGAGGATCCAGAAGCCAAGGCCTAGAGTCATGCAGCAGGGTGGTACATATGGGTGTTATGTCTGCAACCAAAAGTGTGAGCAAGAAAAGGGGGGATTTCAAGCAAGGTCATAGAAAATCCTGTCTGCAGTTTTAAGGTGCCTGGACTCGACCCTATTGGCCTGTGTGTGTTTCCTAAACTTGGCGAATAAGAATCACCCAAAGTGTTTGTTAAAAGCTGTTTTCCAAGTTCTATGCCAGGCCTGCTGCATCAGTCTTCACAACAGAAGCTTTGGTTGAGTTGTTTTAACAAGCTCTCAGATGGTTCTAACAATCAGGCAAGTTTGGAAACAGCCTGGAGGTGACTGGACCATGGGAACTACATCTGGACCAGTTCTTATCTGAATGTGAGAATCCTCATCCCACCCCCTTGCAGAACTCTAAGTCATTGAACCGCCAAAAAATGTCTGCGTAGTGAGTAGAGGTTGGTACGCCGACCTAGCTTCGGACTTCTGGGCTGATGAACTAACAAGGCTGTGTGTGACCTTTGTCACAAGAGGCTTTGCTGCAAATCCGTATACACATTTCCACAGGTAGAAATCAAACAGCAGATATGAAGGAAATGGCATATATTCGGTTTCTCCTTTTCACTGTTTTTTCTTTTCTTTTTATTAGGTTATTAAGGGCTTGTGTTTGCAACATACACTAGGTATAGATGGACTGGACACTGCAATGATAAAAGACAAGAAAAGGTAGAAAGGAGAGAGAGGCTGAATCCTGGAAGAGGGGTTAGAGCGGTGAATAGAAATTTTTATGGGTCAGAAAATTATGTTTGTGGCTATTTGGAAACTGTACTGGAACGTGCTTTGATGAAGAGACAAATATTATCTCCTCCTTCAGCATTCTCAGGAGTGCTGGCAATAGCTTCCTCAGAGAGAGTAGTGAGTGAGTGATTTGACAATACAGATTCTATACATGCTACGTATAGCAGTTTAAGGATTAGATTTCATAATACCACGTTAGTGTTGCTAAAGCTTCCCATGATGGAAAAATGCTCTCGATGTTCACTATCTTGGCTTTGGACTGTTCAGAAAGGATTAGTGAGAAATTCTATTGCAACTCATGGTTCATACGAAGAAAAGGTGGGGGAAGAGGGAGGAGAGAAAAGAGAAAAAGAGACAATGCCAAAAAATGAAAACTCATTTTAGCTCTTCTATTAAAGCCAGATGTATTTTAGGCCCTGTTTCTAGGCAACTGCATAATGGTAATATTCTTGAATCCTTTTTTTAAAGGACGCACAACTGTCAGAGTTAGTAAAGGTCAGAAGGTAATTATAAAGCAATAAGGATGACATACGAGGGGCAGGATCACTCTAGCATCGCTTGGGAAGCAGTGACATTTTGTATTTTGTGTTCATTTTCAGAAACTCTATGAATCTTTCTTGGGGCACTTAGCTATGGTCCTTTGGCAAGACCAGTGACACAATCAAACTTGATTGTGACATTGGCATTTAACTGGACCATTCTATCATCACACCTTTCAAATCATCTATTGGAGATTGATGACGCTCCCCACTGTGTGCATAACACTCCACTAGTTTTAAGAGGAATGACAGAGATCTAAGACAATGTAAAATCAATAAAGAGCCTTCTAACTGAAAATTGCTTTAAAGAGTAGTCCAACAGGTTCAAAATACTGGGGGTGCCAAAAAATATGTATACAAAGAATACTTTTGGTCAACGTTGCTCAAGCAGTAGTTTGCCATAATCAGAAGTGTCTGGATGCTGATGGCAAGCACTTTGAGCACTTTTCGTAATTGCAGAAGTCAATCGTGATTTATATTCATCTTTTGTTATCAGTATATATTGAGTATTACCATTTTAATACAGTTTTCCTTTCTTAAAATGTGTATACATTTTTGGCACCCTTTGTATAGTTAAGGAAACTAAACCCAGAGATAAGAGGTGAAAAGGAGAGAGAAGGAAAACTAAAATCTATGAAGTGCATAGATGTACCTACTAAAAAGGTCTTCTATCTAGTGTTAATTTTGTTATTGTGTGTGTTATTTGAGACCTTGGGACAAAGAAGGAAATTAACATTTATTGAATTGCTCAAACACTTTGCTAAGCTCTTTTTTACCATTTGATTTTCACAATAATTGTATAGGGCTTATAAGTAACATTCTTATTTTATAGAGGACAAGTCAGGACTTACAAAGGTTGTCTTCCTGGCTCCCACACTTACTGCATATTTGACCTTGAAGAAGGTCATATAGTCCTCACCTGCAAAATAATGATAATACCACATACCTTGAGGTAGTTTGTGTGAACACCTAACACAGAAAGCTGTGAATATGATAAGTCAGAGCACTATACTGCTTTTTAAAAAACTTTCCAACAGCTTCTATCCCACAGGAATAAAGCCAAGTCCTTGTCATGGCCTACAGAGCCTGCACTATCTGGAAATTCCCATACTCCACTCATTAACCTTTCTGACCATGCTGCTAGTCCTCGTTGGCCCCTGCCTGCTCCCGAGGCCCTGTCTACCCTGACAGTTTCCACCTCAGAGACCACCTGATTTAAAATTGCAGCCCCTCAGAGATTTCCAGTCAATATGGCAGAGTAGGTAAAAACTTTTTGCCTCTTCTCACAATGACATCGAAATCACAACTAAACTACAGAAAAACCATCTTTGAGAATCACTGCCGTCTAGCTGAGCTGAAGTCCAACCTCTAAGGACATAAGAAAAAGCCACCTTGAGGCTGGTAGGAGGAGCAGAGATGCAGAATGGGCTGGTCCAATGCCCACATGTGACCAGTAAAAATTGGAGGGATATCTTAACTGCAGAGATCCCTTCAGAGGAGTGAGTAGAACCAGCCCACATTCGGCTCCCCAGTCCAGGGTTCCAGTACTGGGAAGAGAATTCCCCATAACTTCAGGCTGTGAAAACCAGCGAAGATTGTGGATGAGTAAGACAGAAGGCAACTGTAATCCCAGTTGTTCTTCTTAAAGGGCCCATGCATTCATGAACTTACTCACTGATGGACTCGCTCGCTCAGAGCTTTAGAGCTGGGGCAGCAGCACTAAAGGTGCCAGAGACATACAGGGAGGAACTGAGTTGTCTAGCTTTAAGGTGAGGACTGGAGGAACAGCTTACTCCTAGATAGAAGTGCTGGCAGAATTCATTGTTTCTTCGTTGAGCCTTTCCAGCAACCAACCCCACCCTACCGGGCACTGCCATATCTGAGTCTCCATCACCTTAGTTAACACTGTTTGCCCCACCCTGGTGATTCCCTAAGACCCTGCCCCACCCAAATTCTGGGCACACCCAAGACACTTCCTGTGGCTTCTCCATACAAATAACCTGTCTTGGCTCATGCTGCAGACTTCACTAAAATCTCTCAAAGGTTCACAAAACCCAAACAAGCAGCATCTGGCTTCAGCGTGCTGTGTACCTCTGACTGAGCAGCCCCAAGGCTGGCACTAGCAGCAGCCAGCCTTTGTTCACAGCTTGGCCTCTCGAGGCACCTCCAAGTCCAGCGTGGGTGGTGGCCATCTGGGGATTGCTTTGTCACTTATTCCAGGTGGTCCTGGGCAGTGCACAGGCTATGGCTGAACTTGGCTGGCAGTGGATCCCTCTCAGGAGGCCCTGGTGCTGGCACCCTTGAGGTCAGCTTCAGGCCAAGCTGGAGCACCACTCAGGCACCTCCAAGGATGACACATTCAAAGAACAGACTGGGCAGGCACCAGAGCCCTGCTAAAGCGAACCCTGCTCCATAAGGTCAGCCCCTGCACAAAAGCTCTTCCACTGTATTTACAGCCAGTCCGCAGAACCAATCAACCTAAGAGTCAATCTCTCCCATTAACATGCAAAGAGCAACCAAGGCTCTACTACATCAGAGGGCACACACAACCCACACAAGGGACATACTTGTAGCACCCAGGTCAAGTGATCAGTAAACTATGCCACTGAGCCCCACTGTATACCTACTACATAAGAACACTCTACTAACACCAGGAGACATAGCAGCTGCACCTAGTACATAGAAACAAACACAGGGAGGCAGCCAAAATGGGGAGAAAAAGAAACATGTCCCAAATAAAAGAACAGAACAATGCTCCAGAAAAAAAAATAACTAAGCAAAATCCAGCAGACAGAGTCCAAAACGCTGGTTATAAGGATGCTCAATGATCTCAGAGGGAACTTTAACAAAGATGTAGAAAACATAAAAATAGAGAACATAAAAATACCACACAGAAATGAAGAATACAATAACTGAAATGAAAACTACATTAGAGGAAATCAACAGTAGATTAGGTGAAGCAGAGGACTGAATCAGCGATTTAGAAGATAAGATAGCACAAAATACCTAATCAGAACAGCAAAAAGAAAAAAGAATCCAATAAAATGAGAATAGTTTAAGAGACTTCTGGGACATCACACATAAAACATTCACATCATAGGGCTACCAGAAAGTAAAGAGAGAGAGCAAAGATTTGAAAACCTATTTGAAGAAATAATGACTGAAAACTTCCCTAAACTGGTGAAGGAAATAGACATGCAAGCCCAGGAAGCACAGAGCACCAAACAAGATGAACCCAAAGAGTGCCACACCAAGACATAACTTAATTAAAATACCAAAGGTTAAAAACAAAGAGAGAACTTTAAAAGTAACAAGAGAACATTAAAAGCAGTTAATGACCTACAAGGGAGCTCACATAAGACTATCAGCTGTTTCTCAACTATGCATGCCAGAAGGGATTGGCATGAAATATTCAAAATGATGAAAAGCAAGGCCCTACAACCAAGATTACCCAGCAAAGCTATCATTTAGAATCAAAGGACAGATAAAGAGCTTCCATATAAGAAAAAGCTAAAGGAGTTCATCAGCTCTGAACCAGTGTTACAAGAAATGTTAGAGAACTTGTTTAAGAAAAAAAAAGCAAAGATAAAAAATATTAATAATAAAATAGCAATAACTACATATCTATCAATAATTACCTTTAATGTAAATGGATTAAATGCTCCAATCAAAAAATAGGATGCATGAATGAATAAAAAAACAAGACCCTTATATATACTGCCTACAAAAGACTCACTTTAGATCAAAAGATACACACAGACTGAAAG
>NW_017731554.1:1157582-1165104 GCF_001890085.2 Hipposideros armiger | reverse complement strand
AGAAGATTCATAAGGTCCAGAGTTAATGAGATTACATATACAGAAATGGGCATTGATACATTATTACGAGATTTTTGGAAGTCAATTTGGCAATAGCCACCAAATTTAAGGATATATTTCCTTTGGTCCAGAGAGTCTAAGTGTGTATCCTAGGAAATACTTTTGTACCCATGAAACGTATGTACAATAATGTTCATATTTAGCACTGTTTTTAACAGTGAAAATTACAAACCTAAATGTTCCAAAATGGGGGGAATATTTAATAAATTATGAGACAGATAAATAGATAGATAGATAGATAGATAGATAGATAGATAGATAGATAGATAGATCTGTAACTCCTCATCCCCCCATGCCCCCACCTTCTGGTTAACACCAATATCCCTCCTTTATTGCTCGCCAAAGCACTTGCCACCACCTAAAATACCTTGTATTTGCTATTTCCCCCCAGTGGAAAGTAAGCTGTGGGGACATAAGTTTAATTGTTTTGCTTAGTTCTTGCTGAATCCTCAGCACCTCGTAGATGTTCAATGAATATTCATTAAATGAATCAATGACTATCATCTTCCTTCCTTTTTCTTCCAAGGTCACACCTCATTAGATCAGAAGTCTCTGCCTTTCCAAAATATTAATAAGACAAGAAAAAACGTAGCTGAAACATATTTAAAGCCTCCAAGACAACTCTTTGTCCATCTTATAACTCCTTCCTGTGTTGGGATATTTGGGACTTTATATGTTTATTTTTAAAATTTTATTTACTTATTTTAGTGTTCGCATGGCTTGTGCCCCTATCATATAGGCACCCACTCCCTGCTTTCCAACATTTTAGTACAAGCATCTATTTACTGACTAGTGTGTGTCAGACACCATGCTCTGGGCAGAATACGCAGGCTGTGCTATGATTTAGTGGCAGAGACAAACACTGACGACGGCCAATCTNGCTGCCTCCCAGTGGCTCAGGGGATGGAGCGCGTGCTCTTAACAACAAGGCTGCCAGTTCGACTCCTGCATGGGATGGTGGCTACTCCCACCCACAACTAAGACTGAACTCGGCACCTTGAGCTGAGCAGTGCGACTAGACTTGGAGCTGAACTTGTGCTGTGCCCTCCACAACTAAGATTAAAAGACAATAACTTGGCTGTTCCCCTCCCCCAATTCCCTAATAAAATCTTTTTAAAAAAAAATGTCTGGAGGAGATCCAGGATGGAAGAGTAGATAAACACTGTGCTTGCTTCCTCCATGAACGCATTAAAATTACAACTAAATTATAGAACAATCAACCTGGAGAGCCATCTGAAGTCTGGCTGAACAGAAGTTTTATAACAAGAATATAAAGAAGAAGCCACGTCCAGACTGGTAGGAGGGGCAGAGACACGGAAATTGCTAACCCCAAACCTCCATGTGGCAGTTGAGAACAGGGAGGGATATCTCAGCCACAGAGGTTTCCCTCGGAGGAGAAGGAACCCCAGCCCCACACCAGCCTCCCCAAAGAGAGCACTGGTGTTGGGAAGAGGAACCCCCACAACATCTGGCTGTGAAAAACAATGGAGATTCAGACCATCCAGGTGGGATGGAAGGTGGCAAGAAACCCAGGCATCCCCTTAAACAGCCCATAGGCAGCTCTCACCCCCAGGCACTCACCTTGGGTTCCAGTGGAGGGACAGTAACATGGGGCGGGGGCATGGGGAGGGGGGGAGGTTGGAGACATACAGGGGGCAGACTGAGTTGTGTTGCTTTGGGTTGAGGATTGGAGGACAGTCAGGATCCATCTCCTGTGCAGCCAGCTTTCCTGTGTTGAGCCCGCCCCCTATGCTTATGGTCAAATCTGAATCTGATTGGTCTGGTGAGCTCCACAACTCTGCCCTGCTGACTCACTGGGACCCCACCCCACCCATCTCCCCCAATGCTGGAGGCACTTTCACCAAGAGCAGCCAGCCTTGCGCTCATTGCACTTTCTTGGGAAACTATCAGAATCTGACACACCCCAGGTGGGCGACAACTGGCCTCAGAGTACTCTTGAGACTTTTAATGAGTAGCTTCAGACTCAGCACTGGCACCAAACCAGAATTTACATTAACCTGGTGACCACAACTCTTCCACTCTAGTGACTCTCTGAGACCCTGCCTCACTTAATTTGTGTACTGCATGAGGCTTTATCAATGCCTAAAACTTAAGGAAGTCAACAGGTTGCAGCAGGCCTTGGGGTGTCCTGGCATTTTGCAGAGCTACCCTGGGCCCAGTACTGGTGGCAGATGTCCTTGGTTCTCAGCATGGCCTCTTGTATGTTCCTCCACAGTTAGCATAGGCAGGAAATGACTGTGGATCATTGCATTGTAGCTCTTATTAGGTAGTCCCCGAATGGTCACAGGCAGTGAGGACCTGGGCCTACACCAGAGGCCTTCCCAAGGTACCCCAGAACCAACATACCTGGAGGTTGGCTTCAGACCACAGCGGAGCACCAACCAATTAGCCCCACAAGCAGCACACA
This sequence comes from Hipposideros armiger, assembly GCF_001890085.2. Lineage (NCBI taxonomy): Eukaryota > Metazoa > Chordata > Mammalia > Chiroptera > Hipposideridae > Hipposideros > Hipposideros armiger. The sequence goes on along the minus strand of NW_017731554.1, from coordinate 1,162,616 downwards.
CAAAGGGTGGTCTCAATAAGCACCAGAGCCCACTGGAACAAATCCCACTCCGTGGGGTAGTCCCTCCACACAACAGCTTGTAAATTGTAGATGTGGCCAAACTTCAGTCAGTCAGCCTGATGGTCAATTCCACCCACTGATGTGCCAATAGAAACCAAGGCTCAATTGTAATAGGGGGGCACACACAATCCACACCAGAAACACTCCTGGAGCACCTGGTGCAGGTGAGCAGGGAGACTGTGCCCCTGGGCCCCACAGGGCACCTACTACATAAGGCNATAAACTTTCCTGGATGTCTCCTCCTTATTCAAAATCATAGCCCCTCATCTCCAGTCTGGGTTTATCAGGTGACCAAATTCAAAGGTTCTTTCAAGTCCTAATGAGTCCTACCAATAAACTCTCTCCTGCTAATTACCTAATGCTAGTACTTGGTTAGATGGGAAAGATACCTTGGAAAAGGAGGATATAATAGGCACTACACTACACAAAGGGAAGGACAGAGACAAGGGTAAGGTCAAGAGAAGAGTGGGGGTAGGTGGACAATCTCAGAGATTCAGATCAGAGGGCTTGAAGGAGCTGGGTCAATATAAAAAGGAATGACATGAAAGTGGGAGAGACAGGACAGAGGAGGAGCTAGAACAGAACTTGTGTCTTTGCAGGATGTTTGAATGCCAAGGGATAGAAGGAATTCCTCTCCTTTTTCAGCCTCGTGGACAAATGTTTAAAACAAAACGAAAAACATCAATAGCCATGCACTTCTAGGTTTTATTACTAATTAGAACTTAACATGTTTGGGAGTTTTGATTGAGGTGTTAAGTGCAAAGTATATTAACTTGGGCAGGGATAAGCTTTTTCCTGTTCAAAATTAATGCCCCTACAAAAAAATAAGAATAATGGAATGTTTCACCCAGATGGTTTGGCTCTTTGAGATCTGCAAACATTTTGAAAACACTTAAAATATTTTCAACTTTTCTGTGCAGTTGCACTAGGTGATGACTGTTGGCTTACGTATTTCCTGTTTAGTTTTTCCTTTGCTCTCTCTCCAAACAACTTTTGGTTTGGAAGGCTGTAGTCCGTCCACAAAATTGGACTTGTGGCACAAAAAGTTGTGTAATAATGGACACACAAGTGCCAACAGGTGGTTTCATAATCTCAAGCCTTCTGATAAGTTTTGTTATCCTGCCACTCAGTATTAATTCTGAGCTTGATGATGGATATTTTGAGGTGTGCATATTAACCACATCAAGATGAGGTTGTGACCGCCCCCCCCCAAATAATGGGGTTTAACTGGGGCTATGGAAGAGCTCCAAGACTGTTCATGATTACTGCACAAATGTAACCAGCCAGTTGGCTGAGAACTGGTGAAACAGTTGGACAAACGTTATAATCCTTGATAGAGGAAGAAAAAAAACAGGAGAGTTAGCTTCCTGGAGCCTAACTCTCTTTGTCCTCTACAATAAAAGAAGCCTCCCTCCATACCCTAATGGTATGATTATAGGCAGTGCACCCCAGGACACACAAGTAGAAAGAAGCTGGTAGAGGTGGGTGCCAGGTCAAAGCATGTCCACTCCACTGCTGTATATATGAACGCTTTCAGTTCAGTAAATTTTGGCAGCATTCTTAAAAGAAATAATCATTCTATCCTCCTGAAGAGTTCAACTGTCTGGAAAGAGTAATAGATTTAAAAACACTTGAAAGTTTGTCTCCTCATCATCCTGATAATAGTTATAACCCAAGACTTTAACCTCAGAAGCTGTTGTTGGTATATAACATTTCTGCTTTTCTTTGTTTGATTTAGCAGACTCATTTAACATAATTACACTTATTTAATCCAAAACTCTAACCCGAGATTTTCTCCTCTTGAGCCCCTGCAATTTTACCCCAGAAACATTTCAGGACACATTCCAATGTATCCTGACCCCTGTTAAATTAGAGTTAGGAAGCAGGCTCAGTCTATAGACCTATATTGAGCTCCTGTAGATTCATCCATAACAGGTGACTGGCACAGAGCAAAATGCTAGAAGCATATTCCCTATAAGACCAGGTTTTGATTAATTCAAGTATGTATTGTATCCCTACTGTGGGCTAGACACTATTATAGACACTGCAGTTACAAAGTTGAACACAACCCAGTCCTCACTCTTAAAAAGCTTAATCTATTGGGGAAAAAATGTAGTAAGCGCTAACTGTGCTTTATGTCATGTTATATGACGCACATGTAGTAAATGCCATAAAGGACAGTCTGAGGCAGAGTACTGGGCCAGATGGGAGAGCGATGAAGACGACTGACGTAAATCCAGTGAGTGTTAATGGTTTCAGAAATGGCTAGTAGACAAAGGGAGCCAGAAAGGCACACTGGCTCTGCTTAATTTTATAACATTATTGTCAAATTAAGTCTAAAAATTCGATGACAAATAATACATCCAGATAATAAGATAAATGGGAGTCAAAAAGAAAGAGGAATAAGACATTGGTTAGATGATTTATTACGATCAGCTTTTGCAGAAATAATGCCTCCCTGTGAAGATCTTTCCCATCAACTTCTCTCCTAAATTGCTTTTGGTAAATTTATCTTTTAACTCCCTGTTTCTGTTCTGTTATAGCCAGATTTGTGCCTGCAAGTGATCATGCCTTCCTCCTTCCAGCTGGTTTTCTAATTTTTCAGTCTTTAGAAACATATAAACAGAAAAAAATCTGATAAAAATAACTTGATATTATGTGATGTGTTGATACATTAAAAGAATCCTGTTGTTGCTTAACCATGATCTTTTTATTCTTAAATATTTCTCTAATAGGAAACACAGTTTATATGTAATGTTTGAATGTCTTTGAATGGTTTACACTTAGAATAAAGTTTCATATATTATTTTTAGAAATGTACATACAACACATAATTTCTGTTTTTTAATTTATAAAGTGGTAAGTTATCCTAAAAATAATAAATCCACCTAACAAATGTGGTTTACCACAAAATTTCAGGTAGTTTCAGGGAAGGAAAAGCAATTAAGAGGTGTAAAAATGAAGAAAAGGAAAATATGGGGAGACATAATGAATCTAAGCTTCCCTTAGAAAATAATCATTCAAGTGAAATATAATTGTTCTAAAAAATGCCGAATGACCATTATAGAAATCACATGGATTACCATATGATACTTAAATAGTTATAAAGAAAATAGAAAGCTGTCCTTTAAGACAAAAATTAGATAACATTTTCACAGTGAAAAAGTTAGGCAAAAGGTTTTGAAAATCCTTAGAATGGTTCACTTAAAAAACTAATTCAGCAGTTCCAAATTACTTATGTAATTACAGTTTGGTTTCATCTGTGACAACACATATACTATTAATTATTAGCACATAACCAACAATTATATAGAGTACTATATCAAAGGAAGGTGCCTTTCTTGATGGCAAAATGACAGAGAAATATAAAGTAAAATTATATAGCATTGAAAGGGAGCCCACCATTATTCCCTCTGATTTAAATCAACTGTCAAGAAGAAAACCATTGGTGGTTATGAAAGCAAGCAAATGAACCATCATGATAAAGAAGACATGAGAATCTTTCAAAACATAATACAAGAGTAAAATCTATCTGTTCTTAAAAACTTTAGAACACTGTTAGTTAAAAGGCCAATATTCATAGGCAATAATGTGTCAGTAAGTTAACCTGAAAATAATGGTTACTGTGGTGGCCTTAAAACATGTCTGGAGGAGGGCTCAGTTGGTTAAGAGCTTGCTCAAGAGTGCGAGCTCTGAGCAACAGCGGTTGCTGGCTCGATTCCCACATGGGTGAGTGAGCTGCGCCCAAGCTGAGCTGCTGCTGAGCTGCCAACAGGTGGCAGGATGGCTCAGCTGATGAGGGCACGTGCTCCTAACAACAAGACTGCCTGTTCTAGATGGTGGGCTATGCCCGCCGGCAACTAAAGACTGAACTTGGCACCTAGAGCTGAGCTGCCTCCCAGTGGCTCAGGGGATGGAGCGCGTGCTCTTAACAACAAGGCTGCCAGTTCGACTCCTGCATGGGATGGTGGCTACTCCCACCCACAACTAAGACTGAACTCGGCACCTTGAGCTGAGCAGTGCGACTAGACTTGGAGCTGAACTTGTGCTGTGCCCTCCACAACTAAGATTAAAAGACAATAACTTGGCTGTTCCCCTCCCCCAATTCCCTAATAAAATCTTTTTTAAAAAAAATGTCTGGAGGAGATCCAGGATGGAAGAGTAGATAAACACTGTGCTTGCTTCCTCCATGAACGCATTAAAATTACAACTAAATTATAGAACAATCAACCTGGAGAGCCATCTGAAGTCTGGCTGAACAGAAGTTTTATAACAAGAATATAAAGAAGAAGCCACGTCCAGACTGGTAGGAGGGGCAGAGACACGGAAATTGCTAACCCCAAACCTCCATGTGGCAGTTGAGAACAGGGAGGGATATCTCAGCCACAGAGGTTTCCCTCGGAGGAGAAGGAACCCCAGCCCCACACCAGCCTCCCCAAAGAGAGCACTGGTGTTGGGAAGAGGAACCCCCACAACATCTGGCTGTGAAAAACAATGGAGATTCAGACCATCCAGGTGGGATGGAAGGTGGCAAGAAACCCAGGCATCCCCTTAAACAGCCCATAGGCAGCTCTCACCCCCAGGCACTCACCTTGGGTTCCAGTGGAGGGACAGTAACATGGGGCGGGGGCATGGGGAGGGGGGGAGGTTGGAGACATACAGGGGGCAGACTGAGTTGTGTTGCTTTGGGTTGAGGATTGGAGGACAGTCAGGATCCATCTCCTGTGCAGCCAGCTTTCCTGTGTTGAGCCCGCCCCCTATGCTTATGGTCAAATCTGAATCTGATTGGTCTGGTGAGCTCCACAACTCTGCCCTGCTGACTCACTGGGACCCCACCCCACCCATCTCCCCCAATGCTGGAGGCACTTTCACCAAGAGCAGCCAGCCTTGCGCTCATTGCACTTTCTTGGGAAACTATCAGAATCTGACACACCCCAGGTGGGCGACAACTGGCCTCAGAGTACTCTTGAGACT
>NW_017731554.1:1148304-1152942 GCF_001890085.2 Hipposideros armiger | reverse complement strand
CCACAATGAGTCTAAGCTAGTTGATGTTTTATTATATTTCCAAAAGCATACATATCATTTACCAGTTTATGCATAAAGATACAAATGTTTGCCACACGTAATTAATTAGTCATCTGTGCTGCTCGAGCCATTCCCTCCTTTCTGGGACTATGCATGTTGCTGAGCTGCCTGCACACTGTGCAACTCTGTCCTTGTGGAGGGACTGGTGACCCCAGCTGTGCAGTGTGGTAGCCTGTTCATTTCCTTCTGTTGCTCAGGACAGAGAAAACCTAATCCATAAGATTTCCATTCTGTTACAGGCAGAGATTTAGAGATCAGCATTTTTTTTGAAAGATTACAAAGATAGACCATTCTGCTTAGGATAGAAAAGAATAAAGACATCTAATTTTTAGTTTACTTCTCCAGTTTATTCAGAACTGAGACCAAACTCCTTTGACAGGGTTATATTGCTTGTGCTCAGACATATTTTTCACTGAATCAAAATTTTGAAATATTTACTTATAAGGTAATAACTGTCTTTGAAATTAAGCAGTTCACAAAGCGATTAGTTTTTTCCATATGCATTCACATTTAATTATTATTATAAATAAGATATTCATAATTTCTCCAGCTTTTAATCTGAACATATAATTTGCAGTAACAAGATGTGGGTTCCAGTACAGATTTTTTAATTCACTTTTTGGCCCCAGATGAGCCATTCTGGGTCTCTGCCTTCACCCACATCTAACAGGAATAATCATAACTTTCTTAACCTACTTTATAGGCAAGTAGGCTTAAGATTTATGTGAAAACATTTTGCTCAAATTGCTAAGCAAGGTAAAATATGTATTTTATCATATTACCTATTTTCTAATATTTGATTTGCTTTTCATAATTTAACCAAAATAAAGATTGCATACTTTGAGACCTACAAAATTCAGTAGTTATGCAAGGTGAATTAAAGTAGTAAAGCTAGTCATAATAGTAAACCCATTCATCCATGTTCTCAATTACATTAAGAATAGTAATTATAAAAATAGGTAAATTTTTGTGAAAATATTCCTATTTATTCTGGTTTAGGAGTTCTTGCCCATATCAATGGATTGTCTGGCATCAGCCATGGCATCAGGTACTTGAACAGTCATATTGTCCATAGACTTTGTCAAGCAGATTTGGCAGCCCAACCGGGATCTGTATAAAAAAAAGTGGGGGAGGAGTTCAGTATTAAGTATATATTATTAATACTAAATAATTATAGGAGGAGTTTAGTATTAAGTATATATTATTCACAAAATAATGCAGTTGTTTAAGACATTTTCTTACCCAGAGCAGTTAGGAATTTATTACCTTTAAATTTCCATTAAATTGAAAAAGATACATTCAACTCTCAACTAGAGGGTAACAAAATGTAAATATGAAGAACAAAAAGCCTAGTGGCCAACGCTTCATTTTAGTCCTTAATTTCTATCAATTAATTGTTTCACCAGAACTACTGCTTTTTGGTGAAAAAGCTAACAAGTGATGAAATAATCAGTAGGCACAACAGTAGAGAAGAGTACAGAGGTTTTAGCAATGCCAAGAAAATAATTAATCAATTCCCACATAATTAAAACCATACAGACTATTAAAAAGCCCCAATTTTAAAACTCTTTAAATAAAAAAAATTTGAAATAAACACAGCTATAAGTCATCAATTATCAGATGCATATTTCCCCCCACATTTTTAACATCTCTGAAATCAAGATACATCTTAAAATCAGTGGCATCTTACAATCACTGCTACACTGTGAAGTGGCAGTCACATCAGAGCTGCAAGCTTGATTACAATATTCATATAGGTGTCTCTTCAAGTGAGTTATGAGAAGTAAGTTAATATTAAATGTGCTNATAACAAGGGTACCAGGAGAAGAGAGAAAGCAAGGAATTGAAAACTTATTTGAAGAAATAATGACAGAAACTTTCCTAACCGGGCGAAGGAAATAGACATACATACAAGCCCAGGAAACGCAGAGTCCCCAAAAAGATGAACACAAACAGGCCCACACCAAGACATATTACATTTAAAATGGCAAAGGTTAAATACAGAGAGAATCCTAAAAGCAAGAGAAAGGCAACTAGTAACTTATAAGGGAGCCCTCATATTGTCAGCTCATGTCTCAACAGAAATCTTGCAGGCCAGAAGGGGTTGGCACAAAATATTCAATGTGATAAAAATCAAGGACCTACAACCAAGATTACTCTACTCAGCAAAGCTATCATTTAGAATCAAAAAGACAGATAAAGAATTTCCCAGGCAAGAAAAAGCTAGAGTTCATCATCACCAAACCAGTATTACAAGAAATGTTAGAGGGACTCCTTTAAGGTAAAAAAATCAAAATTATGAATAATAAAATGGCAATAGCTACATATCTATTAACAATTACTTTCAATGTAAACGAATTAAATGCTCCACTCAAGACATAGGAGGGCTGAATAGATTTTAAAAAGACTCTTACATATGCTGCCTTCAAGATACTCACTTCAAATCAAAAGACACACACAGACTGAAAGGAGATAGAAAGACATTTAGTGAAAATGTAAATGAAATAAACAAAGAAACAAAAAAAGCTGGGGTTGCAATACTTATACCAGACAAATTAAACTTTAAAACAAAGGCTATGAGACAATGAAGGACCCATTAATCCCACTTCAGGATATCTATCCAAAAAACCCAAACACTACTTCGAGGGCACATGTGTATCCATATGTTTATTGCAGCGCTGTTTACAGTGACCAAGATGTGGAGGCAGCCTTGGTGTCCATCGATGGATGAATTAAGAGGAGGTGGTACATATATACAATGGAATATTGCTCAGCCATGGAAGGGAATGGGTTCTTGTCATCTGTATGGACCTGGAGGGTATTGTGCCAAGTAGAGTGTCAAAGACAGATGCAATGAGATTTCACGTATACATGGAATCTAAAGAACAAAATAAACAACTCATAGATACAGAGAACATTTTGATGGTTGCCAGATGGGAGGGGGGTTGTGAATGAGTAAAAAAGCGGAAGGGATTAAGTACAAATTGGTTTTCACAAAGTCATCATGGGTATGTAGGGTATAGCATAAGGAATATAGTCAATAATATTGTAATAACTATGTATGGTGTCAGATGGTACTAGATTTATTGGGGTGATAGATGGGTGGGTGTGGGGGCTAGGTGAAAAATTTGAAAGGATTAAGTGAAAACTGGTAGGTTACAAAATAATCATGGGGATGTAAAGCATAGGGAATATAGTCAGTAATATGGTAATATAATAATAACTATATATAGTGCCAGATGGGTACCAGTCAGGATCATTTCTCAAATTATACAAATGTCTAACCACTATGCTCTACATGTGAAATTAATATAAAATAATATTGAACATCAACTGTAATTGAAAAATTCTAAAAGGGGGGAATGGTGAAGGGGAATAAGAGGTTCAAATTTCCAGGTATAAAACAAATAACTCATGAGGATGTAATGCACAACATAGGGAATATAGTCAATAACATTGTGATAGTGTGATATGGTATCAGATGATTGTTGGACTTATGGTAACCACTTCCTTAGGTATATAAATGTTGATTAACTACGGTGTACACCTGAAACTAATATAATACTGTATGTTCACTATATTTTAATAAAAATCTTTAAAAAATAAAATAAATTGAAAAAAATACATCAGCAAATTCTTTGACACCCCTCGCTTCCTATGATGGATTAGGCTTAGTGCCTCACTTCTAAATGAAAAAAACAGAAGTGATACTGAGTGCCTTCCACGCCTAGCTCATTAAAAGGATACAGGATTCTGCCAGGCATAGACGCTTTCTCAGAAGCTCCTTTCTCTTAGAACCCAGCCACTATACTGTGAGGAAGCCCAAGCCACATGGAGAGGCCACGTGTGGGTGTACAGTCAATAGCCTTTGCTAGCCCCCCAGCTGACACCAGCAACGTGCCAGTCATGTGAGGGTATCATCAGTCTTCAGATGATTCCAGCACCTGGCCTTTAAGTCTTCTAGCTGAGGCTCCAGACATTGTGGAGCAGTACGAGCCATCCCTTTCTGCACTCTGTGAATTCCTGACACACAGAAACTGTCTGAGACAAGAAGAGATTACTATTGTTTCAAGCCATGAAATTTTGTGGTAATTTGTTTTGCAGCAACAGATTAACTAATAGTCACTCAGAATGCACACACCATTAAATATGGAAGGTTTTTGGGGTTTTTTTTCAAAACAAAAAAATACTCTTTGTACAAACCAATTATAGTATATATGGCTCCATTTAATAAGTTTAGTAGGTTTTATTTAAGTAGTACAATTACACTTAAATCAATATGAATTTTTCTAATTTGAAATGAGACAATTAGACTCCAAATTTTAATTTATAGGCTGAATGTCCTCATTAAAGTTCTGAAAAGGAGAGGTTAGATAATCCATGGAAAAATACAAGAATATTAAAGCTAATTAAGAGAAAAAATTATTTTAAAGTATAGTCCTCTCCACACAGAAGTCATTTGATAGTTCCTAAATGTGAAATGAACATTAGAAACCCTAAGTTCTTCCTAATCACTTTTCACATATTAGTTTAAAAGTATTCTATTTGGCAAATTGGTCAGTTTAGTTCAAGCAAATT
>NW_017731554.1:1141641-1142759 GCF_001890085.2 Hipposideros armiger | reverse complement strand
CCCATTATAATTTCATTCAATTATCAAATCGGTCCTTCAATACCATAAAGCATTAAATGTAATTCCAATTCATTAAATTGTGATAAATATTAATTCCTGAAACAAAAACAGACTAAAGATTTATTAGGATCTAAAACTTATACTTCCAATACCTCCAATTAATTTTTCTTTAACTTTGTAAAAAAAAATTTTCATAAGGGCTCAACTGTAGAATAGTGAAATGTCACATATTTGATAATCAAAGTTTCTGGTACCTATCTACGCCAGGAAAACACTACTTGCATAGGTCTGGTCTTAGACATGAACTAGTAAAACCTTTATCTTCCCAGATTAGTATAACTGAAGTGGCCTGAAAATCTTACCTGTCTGTTAGCCCATACGCCAGATCAAGCATGTCATTCTCCTCATCAGTGATTGCTTCTAACTTCTCATATATGTGCTTTTCAAAGATGAGGTGACAAGTAGAGCAAGCCAACGTTCCCTCACATGCACCTACAAAAGCAACACATTGAACATACTCCCCTCTACATTAAACACAATTCAAACCCGTTAAGAATTTAAGTTAATTATTTCTAAATTTAGAATCAGCATTAGCATACACAAGACTATTTCCAAATAATAATGAGAATTTCCAAATAATAACAACAACTCCCCCTTCCATAATTTGAAGTCACTTTCACATGTTATTTCAAAAAGGTTCTGGAGAGCTCAACACAATTAATGAGGCCCTGTGGTATATAAGAGGATTAGAAAGCAACCAAGCCTAGGTCTAAATAAAGTTAAATATTCTTCCCACTCAGTTTCTCCTTGTAATCAGGACAGAATCAAGTAAGTCACTTTAAGAGTCACATTTGTTTAAGAAAAAAAAACATATTTGTTTTAAATAATATTTCTCCTGTCCCATTTTTTAAGTTATTAATTTATTTACTAAGTGCCTATTATATGCCAGGCACTGTGAAAAGGGAACTGAAAAGTCATCCAGTCCAGCCACACCATGATTGACTGCACTGCAACATCCTTTTCCCAGGGGTTACCCAACCTTTGCTTGGAAATCTCCTGACAAAGAAATCCACACCGGGGCCAGCCGAGTGGCACGTTGGTTAAGAGCTGGCTTGGGA
>NW_017731554.1:1133534-1135288 GCF_001890085.2 Hipposideros armiger | reverse complement strand
ATGATTTCATTTATATGTAATATCCACAATAGGCAAATCTATAGATATAAAAAATAAATAAGTGGTTGTTTAGGGGTAGGGAAATGGGGTGTTAAGGAGTGATAGCTAAAAGGTATAGGATTTCCACTGGAGTGAAGAAAATGTTTTGAAATTAATTGTGGTGAGGGAGTGACAGCAGCAAGATGGCCAAAAAAGATGTCCCTAAATCATATTCCACTCTCAAAAACAACAATTTGGCATCCATCCACAGACAAAGTGCCTTTGTGGGAGCTGTGGGATTCAGGTGGAAGACTGAACTGCTGCAGTCTAAGAACGAGGAGAGCATTTTAAGAACACATTGACAAAGAGGCCAATTTCTCTCTTGCTTCATCCAGGGTAGTGAGCTACGAGCTGAACAACTCGAGGGCAGTGAGATCAGCAGCTGGGAGATCAGCAGCCAGAGCTCGGACTGTATCAAAGGGATGTGGGTCTTACTAAGCATGTCACAGACACTATTGGGAAGCCCACCCATCAGTGCTGGGAATGCCTCACCCACAGATCTACCCAATTGGCCCCAGGACACCTCCAGCATTCCGCACATCCACCCACATATCCCCCCATCCACTGGCCAACTCCCTGTACATGCTCCCACCTATAGCAATAGTGAGCTTAGGCAGACAATTAGTGAGACATGCCCAGAAAACCAGGGCAAATCTGCAGACCTGGGAGAGACTGCCCTTAGGAAAGTAAAAAGTAGGTTGTCAGCACGCAACCTGGTTCTGCAGACTTGAGATAAGGAATAAAAGCTTAAGAATTCTGCCACAAGAGGGAGCAAGTGTGGAGCAGGTAAATCCAATAAAAGCCTGCAAAAGCTTCACAACCCCTAGCAGGATCAATGAAAGGTACTTCTCTGCCAAAGTCAGTCAGTAAAAACTGGAGTAGGTGACTGCCACTTCAAATACAAAAACAGCAACATCAGACTTCAAGGAACATGAAAAATGAAAAAAACGTGATACCACCAAGGAAACACAACAATTTCCCAGTAACCAACCTTCAAAGACATGGAGACCTGCTATTTACCCAATAAAGAATTTTAAATAGCTGTTTTAAGGATGCTCAATAAGCTAAAAAAAGAGACAGATAATTCAATGAAATCAAGAAAATAATGCATGAGCAAAATGATGTTTAACAAAGAGCTAGAAATCATAAAAGAAAAGCAAGCAGCAAATTCTGGAGCTGAAGAATACAATGAATGAAATGAAATGGGCAATAGAGACCACCGACATCAGAATGGATCAAGCAGAAGAATCTGTGAATTAGAAGAAGGAATATTTAAAGTTATTCAGCCAGAGGAGAACCAAAAAAAAAAAAAGAATGAAAGAGTGAAGAGAGCTTAAGTGGTTGGTCTATGAGATACCATCAAAAGAAACAATGTGTGAATTATTGGAGTTCCAGAAGGGAAACAGAAGGGGAAAAGGGGCAAAAAGTTTATTTAAATAAATAATGGCTGAAAACTTAACTTCCCAAATCTAGGAGAGATTTGGACATCCAAGTTCATGAAACTCATAAATTTCCCAAACTCGACCTAAAGAAATCTTCTCCCAAACACGTTATAATAAAACTGTCAAAAATCAAAGACAATGAGAAAATCTTAAAAGTAGCAAGAGAAAAGCTTGTGATTTACAAGGGAACCCTCATAAATCTGCAAGTGAATTTCTCAGTGGAAACCTTACAGGCCAGGAGGTAGTGGGATTACATATACAACTTGTTGACAG
>NW_017731554.1:1124083-1132008 GCF_001890085.2 Hipposideros armiger | reverse complement strand
TTTACCCATAGAAACCAGGCTGCAAGTGGTGATTAAGTTATGTAATTATGAAGAAACAGGTTCTGTGGGTTGCCCTGAAATTTTGCCACCATATCTAACATTGTTTTCATGGGAAAACAAATTCCAAATGTCAGGTAGTTGATCTGAAAATGGATTTGGAGAACAAAACCTATTCATAAAATGGGAAATGTCAGTTGTTTTTTATTCTTATCACATACACAGGGGAAAGGTCTATAAAACAAGCAGTAGGAGGCAATCTGTTAAACAGAAAAGGATACAAAAGTAACAACCACTGCAGAGCTTTCAAGCTAAAGGTGATAGCTGATCAGAACATGAGTACACTAATTAATGACATGTGGAAAGAGGGGGATTGAAAGTATAAGTTATGTACTTATGCTTAAATACAGCCCCAGAGCAATCAATATTGGTGGCTGTCAGCTTTTAGTGTCTTTGTAAGTGGCTGGCTATATAACAGTAAATTAATGGGGAAATATGTAGATGTGTGTATATACATATGTATGTGTATATCTATGTATTTATATATACAGATACACACATAAATATATGTAAATATAAGGTGACTGCATTTTATGAGGAATATATTCTCAAAGATTTTGAAAATTGTTTATGTCTCATAATTTAAGAGTTATTTTCTCAATGAAACAAACTATAAAGTAGAGAGATGGGTTCTTATAGTTCATATATCTATAATCCTCATATCATATTTTTGTTTCAAAATATACTTAGATAGAACAAACATTTGAAGTAAAACTTTTTACATTACAATATCTGCCTTTCAAATAATTTAAAATACTACATGCCTTAGCACAGACAATAATTGGACTTAGGGACACATTACAGCCATACTGATTTAGCCCTAGGTGCCCGCATTTTATAAATCATCCTTACTTGGTTATATAACAATTTTCATGAACTTACAGGTATGTATGCTTTAGTGCTGCTTTTATTTTGTTTGCATTCTGGCTAACAATTCAGAGTTCTTTCTCCTACATTAACAATAATACATATCATGACAGGTTTTTGGCTTTCTTCATAGCATCTAACTGCTAACTTCCAAAAAATTGCTCATTTTTGGATGTATTTTTCGGCATTAGCATTTAATGAATACTTGGCTAAAACTGTTATAGGGTTTTAAAATATTATTAAATTATAATCACAGTTTAAAATATCAGCACTAGAGTCAATAAAATTATAGACATTCAGATGTCTGTATACAGCACAAAATTCATATGATACTAACAAAGAATGGCAGGTATTTGTTTACCAAGTGAAGTGGTACCACTTTAGCTGCAATAACAAATGTAAAATTTACTTCACATAGCCAACTTGAAATAATGAGGTTCTTGACAAAAGTTTTGGGTTTTCATAGTTCTGACTTTGCTAGAGTAATAACCTTCATAGTGTCAATGTGCACAATTTCAAATTTGTATATTTAAAAATTACATTAAGAATAAATAAGGTATGGTTACTGGCTAACTTCAAGGTAGGTAATGAATAAAACTTCTCCAGACTGAGTTTTTAAAAAAAAAACAAGACTAGTGATACTAGGCTTTTGCTCAAATACTCAGAAATTCTTGCCATAAACTAATTCCCAGAGAAAGATATTTGCAGACTATTGCTTCTTTCCTTTCATGTAATTTGAGTGTTTGCCAACAGGAAAGGACTGTTTTGTGTACATGCACATATGTTGTATTAAGATAATTTTGTAGATTATGATGCTGACAAGACAGATGGCCTACCCCCATACCTAACACCTTTCCCAAACAAAAATCCATTGGATAGCTGTGTGGGAATACTATATATTAAAATGTGCAACTACATATAAATACAAAATCTAATTTTCTGAAATAACGTTTGATCTAGCATAGCCAGAAATACATACGAATATGAAATCAATAAACATGAGAGGAATAAATACAGATTTGTATTTACATTATCAAGACCTCCAATTTGAATAATTTTCCTCAAAACAGACATATGAAAGATATAAGTAATATAGAAGGAAAAAAATGAAGCCTGAGATAATAAACTAGGTAAATTTAATCAGTTATAACTGCCCCCTAGTGACAGATTACAATACACTCTGAAAACTTATAGATCATCCAAAAAATCTATATTAACATAAAAATTGGAAATAAAAATACTTATAAATTTGTGCTGCTTCCAAAATTTAGTTGTTTCTTTTTACTCATTCATTCATTCATTATTTCACTTAATATACAATAAGGAATAAAACAGGAATGATTTATCCTTCATTGAAGTCTCCTGGAAGAAAGATGCACAAGTAAACAAAGAAATATATAATTAATAGATTGTGATAAATACCATGAAAGAAATTAACAGAATGCTGTGATGGAGAATAATGGGTTCAGGGTAATAAGAGAAATCCTACTTTGGATTGGGTGATTGGGCAAAGCCTGGCTAAGGAAGTACCATATGAGATTAGACATATGAAAATCCCGTACACAGGATTTTCTGAATGGGGGATGGTGAGAAGTATCCCAGGTAGAAAAAAAATGTAAAGTGTGTGCACAATCTCCAAGGTAAAAGTTCTGGGTGAGTTCAGCTCTTGAGAAAAGAACTGCATGGACAAAGTGAGAAATAGAATGAGAAAGTGTGGGGGCCACTGGGGCCAGATAATGCAAGGCCTTTTAGGCTATGGCAAGGAATGTGGATTTTATCCTAAATGGAATGGAAAGTTATTCACGGTTTTTAATCAGGAGATATGTCTAATGTGCATTACGACATATCATCCTGTTACAACATATCATCCCAACTGCTGGGCTCAAGAGCAGAAGCAGATCAGCACAGTACCAGGAATACAGTGACATGCCAGCCCCAACTACTGACTGCAGAGATTGAGAATAGAGGGCACACCAGAGATATATTTTGGAGGCACAAGTGACAGGAGCTGCTGATGGAATGGAGGTAGGGGATGAAGGAAGAGTAAAAGACGCTCTCCAGCTGCAGGCTTCAACAGCTGAGTGTTGCTCATTACTGACAGAAAAGACTCAGGGAAGGACAGGTTTCNTGTAACAGATGATGCAAGGAAAACAAAACTCACAGTCCAGGGTAGGATGAGACGTGGGGGCTGCTGAGGCGGTGGACAGAGCATGGAGAGCCTCCCATGTACTCTAAGGAACTTTAACTTCCTCTATGGGCCCATTATTCTCCACTGTTTCCTGACACACTGGGTGGGTAACTCATGCTCAGGTAACCATCTTTCATGGTGGGATGCCACAGATATAACCCTGGCCAGGGGGTTATGGACACCTGTCATTCTACCTCTCCTCTCCCAGATCCAGCCCCTGGAGAGATGGTGGTTGTGAACCTCCTCTATAGGTTACAGGAAGTTGCTAAAGAATTTTGAGCAAGAAAGTGACATGGCATATTTTATTTTGGAGAGCTCTCACTGGTGGCTGTGTGTGAGAATAAATTTGAGATGAACAAGACAGAAGCCAAAGCCATGACATTTCATCAAGGGGGAGGGGGAAAAGACGGAAGGAAGGAGCAGAGCAGAGAGAGCCAAAGAGACCCCCCTCCTAGAAAGGGAGTCAAAATAAGAATGTCCCGAATGGTAGAGAGACAACCAGAAAAGTGCAATGTCAGAAAAGCCCAGGGAACAAGAGAGTACACACAATCTGGTCTAATCATCTTAGAATGGAAAGAAAATAAATTCCTCCAGAAAAATTTAGGACAATCCTTTCTGTACCACCTCGTCAGACAAAATGAATAGTTACAAGCCATGTTCCAGCTCTTCATATGCTTTAAACTCTCTCTTCCCCAGGAAACTTCAATTCTTTTAGCCTTCTCTTAAACATTTTATTTTCAGGCCAGGCGAGTGGCTCAGTTGGTTAAGAGTGCCAGCTCTGAGCAATAAGGTTGCGGGTTTGACTCCCGCATGGGATGGTGGGCTACGTCCACCCGGAACTAAAGGCTGAACTCGGCATCTTGAGCTGAGCTAACGACCAGGTGGCTCAGGGGATAGAGCACACGCTCTTAACAACAAGGCTGCTGGTTCAACTCCCACATGGGATGGTGGCTACACCCACCCGCAATTAACTGAACACAGCACCTTGAGCTGAGCAGCGCGACTGGACTTGGAGCTGAGCTGGCTGTGCCCTCCACAACTAAGATTAAAGGACAACAACTTGGCTGTTCCCCTTCCCCAATGCCCCAATAAAATCTTTAAAAACAGAAAAACAAAACATTTTATTTTCATCCTCAAATAAGTTTTAATGCCCTCTCAGGAAGTTTGCCAATTGTTTCTATATCTTGCTTAATTGCCAAACTCAGCTGAAGAGAGTATTCTAATAAGAATTTGACAAAGGTTGAATATACACAGATTAACTTTTGGTTCTTACATGCTAAGGTCTTATTATGCTTTCTAGTTTCATATTTATTCTTTAAATAAATACATTACATCTATGATCCCTCTTTATTTTATGGTCCCTTTCAAACTTTTTTCACCACAACTTGTCAACAGGTATGAGTTCCTTATTCTTTGTACTAGGAAGAAACTCAAATATAATAGAAACTTTAAGACTCAGAATGAAATCAACCCAGTCTGTAAGATGGCTAACACTGAACCAGAAAAACATAGCAGTCATATTGTGGTACAAGTACTACTATAGAAAAAAATCTGCAGCAAAGATTTACAAGACCCCATAGATGGCACTTAGAAGAAACACACAATCCTACAAAACCCCAAAATAAGATAATTTGAGCAATTTTCTTAGGTTTTTTTTTTTAGTTTTAACCTACATGTTTTATAAAAAACAGAAAGAATTTTAGAAAATAGTGAAGACTGGGCAGCTGGGTGGCTCAGTTGGTTAGAGCACATGCTCTGAGCAACAGGGTTGCTGGTTCAATTCCTGCATGGGATGGTGGGCTGTGCCACCCACAACTAGACTGAAACGGTGACTGGACTTGGAGCTGAGCTTCGCCCCCCACAACTAAGATTGAAAGACAACAACTTGACTTAGAGCTGATGGGTCCTGGAAAAAACACATTGTTCCCCAATAAAGTTTTAAAAAAAAAAAGTGAAGATATGTCTCTGAAAAAAGTATTCAGGAAAAAAAAGATTTTTAAAAAATCTAAAACTGTAACAAGAACAAGAGGCTATTTCAGAAAAAAAAAGTATTCCTTTTNAGGGTATAAATTTGATATTTGTAAATATAATTCCATTTTCTTTATTTTTCAGAATTTCTACCAATTTTATTTATATTTTCCCTTTCTAACAGTGATATATAAATCCATGTCTAGAATTCAAAATAGCTCTTTCACTATGCACAAAAAAGGTTAAGTGATAACTGTGTCATATTTTTATTAGCAGTGCTTTTTTCTTTCTTAGTAGCACATAAAAATAAATGTCAGTTTTATGATCAAATTGTCTTTGATTTGATGGAATGTGACATGCAGGTCTTGGTTTCACTAACAAAGTCATTTAACATTTATAAAGACACAGTACTAAATATCAGTGGGAGTACACAGAACAGCAACTCACTTTAATCCTTACTGAACACCTCTTACATGCTGGGTGCCAGGCATGCAATAAGGAGGCAGCACAGAGTTAGAGCCTTAAAGTCAAACAGACTAGTGGTCCAGGATCCAGCCTAAACGTGGTGTGTTCACAGGCAACTTTCTTAATGCGCCCCCCAACACTAGTTTCCTAACCTCATCCTAAAGATGGATAATTAGCAGGTTCCTCACTGGGCTACTGCAAGGATTAGTTGCTAATATCAATATTAAGTAGTGAACTTTTAATCAAATAGAAGAGATGAGACACATTCACAGATAATTAATAGCTGAGGTTGTGACAAATGCCACAGAGAGATAAAGCCAAAAGGTCTGAGAAGAAAGCACTTACTTCTGTCCAGGGGAGATGGTGTTCAGAGTGGGCTTTGAAGGATGGGTAGGATTTAGTATTTAATAAAAGATAAAGGAGAAAGGCATTTGAGGCAAAGGTAACAGGCTTCAAGGCCCGGGTGAGGCAACCTGGGTAGTTTGAGCTTGGCTGCTGCCAGGACTTGACAAGGACGGGAGACTGATGGGCTAGAGAGATGGCCAGGCCACAGACAGCTTTGAACACCAATGGAAGTTTTAGCTGGCGAGCAATGAAAAACCACTGGGAAGTTTTTGAGTAAGGAAGTAAGTATAACCATGGGAAACGTTGGTAGCTAATAGAAAAAAAATCCCCTCCTACCAATAGCTCCTACTTGTTGAATCAGAAAGAGCCTTGGCAATACTCAAGCATGCATTAAGATCTGTCTGCAAGACAAGATGAGGCAAGCCAATTTAGACCAATTCATTAGCACTGTGGTGAGCCCTCGAGAGACAGCTGGTTATTTTGGTTTTCATATGAAGATACGTAGAATAATGCTAGTTTTCAAGAAACTTTTAATTTAGTAAGAGATAGAAACAGCTGTCAGTGATACAGGGCAGAATACCATAAGTGTGGCAACAGAAGAAGAAGCGTGTTACGAGAACACAGGCAGGGCTGGCACTGAGAGCCCCTGCAAGCTCTGCGGCCCTAGAAGATAAGGCAGTGGCACTGTGTGGCTGTTGTCTCACTCGCCTACTTCTCTGCCGCCTCAACAGTCACTGGCTTTGAGGTCCACCCAGTGTAGAAAGCGTCTTACACCTCTAGAGAAGGAGACAGGCAGCAAGTCTTCCCCAAAAATTCTGACATTTGTGCAAGCCTTGAAGATATCTTCTCCAGTCACCTTTGTCATATATACCTGACAGTGGAAATACACAGGGGCTGTGTTTATTTCTGCGGTTTGGTTTTCAATTCAGAGAAGCAGCTTGAAATGGTAAAAAAAAATCAAAGACTTTGGCACCCAAATTCCTGATAACTAAACTTTGTTTTCCCACCTACAAAATGGTGAATACTGCCTAATCCTGACAGAAATAAATCTTTGTAAAGTGCCTACACATTTATATAAATTGATATGATTATAGTTATAATGCTAACAACTACTTTTTAGTGAATGCTTTCCCCACCAGACATTGTTCTAAGAGCTTCACACAACAAACCTAAGTAGCTACTATTATTATCCTCATCTTACAAATACAGAAACTGAAGCCTCTGTGTAGATTGTGGTGGCAGCAAGCGATGACAATCATCAAATATAGATTTACAAATAATTCCTGAATGTCTGTATCAACCATTAATTCCACAAACAATTGGTAATGCCCTATCATGAAGCAGACACTGGAAATACAATGATGAAGTAAGAAATGCCCCCGCTCTAAAAGGAAAAAGGACACAAATAGACAGTACAGTGACTGCCCTATGAACCCATGTATCACCAGTCCATCAATAATCCAGGTTAAGTATACCCTACAATAAACATTAAAATGATGGTGTTTTAGCTTAAAAATTGATGATATTTATATAGCATTTAAGTTTAAAATAAATATAGAAACTAAAAGACTGAATGTCCTCATTTCTTTCTTCCTTTCTTTTTTTGGACCTGTATGGTACCCTAGAAATAGTTTACATGAGATTACTACCTTTGAACAAAATTATTTTCATTCTAAATATGTCAAATCGTTTTATAAATGCTACCTGTAAAAAACATTATTCTCCTTCCTCACAAAGCATTTCTACTAAAAGTCTGTATGCTTAAGAATACCAGCTATAAAATGTCATAAAAGCTACCCCTTGCTCTCCATTATCTTGTTCTAAAACTTCTAAATTTTATTACTGAAGTTCTTGGCTACTTCACATTTACATTAGGTCTTTTGTATCCTTTTATATTTGTGTATCTCTTGCTCTTTTTTTTTTTTACTTAGTAAGCACTCAGAAAAGTCTTTTATCTATCATTTGAATAGACAAGCCTTGAACAAATACTGCATTCATCTTCTGAGCAATTAATCTCCTCTTCCCCAGATGCCCT
>NW_017731554.1:1123190-1124031 GCF_001890085.2 Hipposideros armiger | reverse complement strand
TTTGGCTCAAATACTCTTATGAAAATATTCAAAAAAAGGGTATAGCTTTTTGGTATACAGTCAACATTTAGTTATCTGCATAAAATAAACAGTAATAATTATAAGAGGTTTGATGCAAGCCTCATGGTAACCACAAAGCAAAAACCTACAGTAGATACACAAAAGACAATGGGAATCAAAGCATACCATTATGTAAAATCATCTGTTCATAAAAGAAGACAGCAAAAGAGTAACAAAGAAATATGGGAACTACAAAACAGCCAGAAAACAATGACCAGGGTGGCATTAATAAGTCCTTATCTATCATAATTACACTAAATGTAAATGGATTAAACTCTTCAATCAAAAGGCACAATGTGGCTGAATGGGTAAAAATATGAGACCCAACTACATGCTGCCTACAAGGATTCACTTCAGCTTCAATGAAACACACAGGCTTAAAGTGAAGGGATGGAAAAAAATATTCCATGCAAGTGGAAACCAAAATAGCCGAGTTAAATATACTTTTATCAGACAAAATAGATTTTAATTCAAAAGCTGTAACAAGACATAACAATCGTAACTATATTATGCACCCAACATGGGAGCACCCAAAAATAGTAAGCAAACAGTAATAGATCTGAAGGGAAAAATAGACAACAATACAATAATATTAGAGGACTTCAATATCCCAGTTTCAACAACAAGTAGATCATCCAGGCAGAAAATCACCTAGAAAATGTTGGATTTTATGCTTTAAGCTAAATGGATTTAATGGACATATACAGAATATTCCATCCAACT
Organism: Hipposideros armiger; assembly: GCF_001890085.2. NCBI lineage: Eukaryota > Metazoa > Chordata > Mammalia > Chiroptera > Hipposideridae > Hipposideros > Hipposideros armiger. The sequence continues at coordinate 1,123,248 of NW_017731554.1, read as the reverse complement.
GCAGCAGAATACACACTCTTCTAAAGTACACACTTGAACACTGTCCAGGATAGATCAT
>NW_017731554.1:1105338-1119601 GCF_001890085.2 Hipposideros armiger | reverse complement strand
TCTTTTTCTGGTATACTAGGGGGGAAAAAAGATTATTTTAGTGATTATCTCTGTGTGATGAGATTATGGGACGTCTTTTTAATGTATTTTTAAAATTTATTACAATTAACAGTGAACCTGTATTAATAACTATGTTAACAATAATAGCTAATGTTTATTTTAAGTACTTGTCTTTCACAGCTACTATAGCTCTGAGGCCGCGGGTTTTTTTAAAAGGCTTTTGGAACTGGGGGAGGAGAATGACAGTAGGTCAAGTTAAAATGCCACAAATCCTACTATTCTCAACAAGGTAGGCACTGTGCTAAGTACTTCAATATTCCATCTAATCTTTAAAAACCCATGAGTTTAGAACTATTATAATCCTATTTTACAGAAGAAGAAACAGGCATAAAGACATTAAAATAGCTTGCTCCAGGTCTCATGGCTAGTGATACTGTTGGTTTATAAACCATAATGTTTGATATTTCAGTCTATTTTCCATTACTGTGCTATGTACTACTTTTCATTTGTGGAGGAATAATTCAGAGAAATTAAGTTTAGTTAAAAGTGTACTTAAATATGAATTCATATATAAATTTTACAAAATAAGTATTGTATATAAATTATCAGTGAGTTCCTTCACTAAGTAAGTCATTCTTAACCATGGTCTAAATCTGAATTATGTGGAACATTTTAAAAATATACCTGCAAAACTCCCTTCTCTTGCTGCACTCTCTAGGGTGGAACACAGGTGACGTCTACACTTTTACAAATTCTGCAGATTCTAACTCAATCCCAGACAAGAACCACTTCATTAGACTAAAAACTCCTTAAAACTAGTATTATATCGATAGAGTACTATTTCATCACCTAATTCCTATAACAGTTCACACAGGAAAGATGTTTCTTAGAGAAAATGGCTGAAGGAAAAAGCAGAGGTTTAAAAGTTAGAGAGCCTTAGGCTTGAATCTTAAAAGTGCAATGTGAACTGTGCCTTGAAAGAAGCTACATGTATGACCCAGAAAAAAACGCATCTCTGAACCTTAGTTTCTTCATCTATAAAATGGAGGTTTTAAAAAAAAAAAAATCGGGCCAGCTGAGTGGCTCACTGGTTATGACTTGGCTTGGGAGCACGAGCTCTGAGCAGCAGGGCCCCAGTTCGGATCCCACATGCGAGCCAGTGACGCTGCACCCTCTACAGCTAAGATGGTGAACAACAGCTCAACCTGGAGCTGGGCTTCCATGAGTCACCAGTGACGGCATAGGCTGCAGTGAGTCTGCAGTGGGCTGCCGTGAGCTACCGTGAGTTGCCAGCAGCCAGCGAGAGCGGCCGGCAGCCGGGGTGAGCTGCCATGAGCAGCCGTCCAACGGCTGGCGACTGATCTGCCTCAGCCAGGAAGAGCGCAATGATCACAATATCAACATGGGCCAGTGAAGCGACGTCCTCCACAACTAGACCGAAAGCAACTTGTCTGCTCCCCTTCCCTGATTCCCCAATCCTGTTCCCTCCCCCATTTCCCCAATTAAAAATCTTAAAAAAAAAAAATCTAACTCTTAGAGTCGTCACCAATCACAGATAACACATGCTGGAATGTAGTATGTACTCAACTGGTAGTTATTACAATTCATCCTAAAACTGACAAAACAAGTATTAGATTTAGATATTCAGCAAATATACTGAGTGCCAAGTCTGGACAAAGCATACTCTGTGAAATTACCTGAGTGATAACAGTCTTCTAAGAGCTCAAAATCTAATAAGGGAGAGGGGCATGCTCTCTAAAAAGGAAAATTGTAATAAGCATTAACATAGAGAGGTTTATTACATATATCATGGGGAAATGAAAAAAGAAATAAATCTGATGTAGAAACGGTTCTTAAACGTACAATGTGAACTGTGCCTTGAAAGAAGCATAGTCAGATATGCTCCTTGGACCTTATTCCAGACCAATGGTTCACAAACTTTAACATGCATCAAAATCACATGAAGGGCTTGTAAAAACACACATTGTTGGGCTCTATCCCAGATTTTTCAATTCATGAAATCTGGAGTGTGGCCTGAGAATCTGCATTTCCCAAGTGACAATGATGCTAATGGTCAAGGGAACCCTCTTCAAGAATCTTCACTCTAGACAGAGAAAGTGCTTGAGCAAAATTAACAAGTGATATACAGCTTGAGCTGTATAATATAGCAGCATCCGGGACATGGGCTTTGTGTAAGTAGTTAAGGAATACGGTCAGAAGTCTAGAAATAAAAACTTTCTCAAAAGAACACTTCATTCTCTGGCCCGGTCAGGTGGATCAGCTGGTGAGAGCGTGTGCTCTTAACAAGACTGCCAGTTCAATTCCCGCATGGGATGGTGGGTTGCGCATCCCTGCAACTAGATTGAAAGCAGCGACTGAATTTGGAGCTGAGCTGTGCCCTCACAACTAAGACTAAAGGACAACAACTTGACTTGGAGCTGAGGGGTCCTGGAAAAACACAATGTTCCCTTCCCCAATAAAAAAAATCTTTAAAAAAACAACAAAAACAAACCAACAAAAAAAACCACTTCCTTCTTTAATAAGAGGTAGATAAATTACCCTTCTCAGGAAGGTGAGCTAACATTCAAGACTAAGTTAAACTATTTAACTACCCCTCGTGATAGGACATTATCTCTAACCTGTTATCTTTCAACTCCCCTTGCTAATCCTGGCTTTGCATCACACAGGTAAGGTAATGAGGCAACAGTAGATTTGGGAGCACATAGCTAATTAAATGTACAAAGAATAGAAACAGTGTTACTCTTATTCTTTTTAAATGAGAATACAATACTAATACATCCTGAATTTTAATATTTTACTTAATATGCTATAGGTTAAAATTCCTCAAAAAAACAGAGTTCAAACCTATTCAATATTTTCACTTATAAATCTTAAGGAATCTTCCATACTCACCAAAACCATCAATATCTAGATTATTTTCAATCACAACATCTAGCAGAGAGTCACCGACTTTTCCTTTGGTTGTTAATACTTCACCATCACGGTTTAAAAAGTGGACTGTTATTTTATCTTCTGAGCTGAAAAAGGAAGCAGTCCTTTATTATTTTCAGTAACTTCAAAAGATACTTTAAAATAATTGCTCTAAGAACATAAAAGGTCAAAGAAATAGTATGATGTGTGTGTATGTGTGTGTGTGTGTGTATGTGCACACATGTACAAATATGTTCTCTTATAGTATTTTCTTTTTCCGAAGTTCATTTGGGAAGAACCCACAAAACCAAGGGTATGTCTATCTGCCCACCTACCAAGAGATGTCTACCACCTTAGAGGTAACTCAGGGATGTAAAGTACAACTTTGGGAATATAGTAAATAATATTATAATAACTATGTATAATGCCAGGTAGGTACTAGACTTATCAGGGGGATCACTGCATAAGTTATATAAATGTCTAACCCCTGTGCTGTATACCAGAAACTAATATAATATTGAATGTCAACTGTAACTGAAAAATAAACTTATAATTTAAAAAAAGAAATTATAACTACATCACTATCAAGACCATGTGTTTCCCTATGCATCATGTGTCTCCCTAATAGTCATGGTCATAGGTTTCAGTCACGTGAAAACATTCAACAATCATTATCATCCATGAAGTCTATTTTGCTCTCATACAGCTCTGAAAAACAAGTCTCTATGAATGAGTTCCTACAAGACTAGATTACATTTATGGTGAGCTTTAGAAAGCAAATCATTCTGCAATCAATAAGGCAATTGGGCAGATATCTGCTAAGTACTATTGCTGACAGGTAGCACTTTGATAGTTTTCTGAGTGTTTGAACATCTTATTTTGGTCTGCACTGTGTACTCAAAAATCAAAGGGACTAGAAATGGTTATTTGTTCATTTGTTTGAATCTGTGGGAAAATGAATACCTCCATATGCGTTTTACTATAGGATATTGTATTATCTATCAGCTAGCTGACTTAAATTTCTTTCCCTTCTCATAAACATCACACCAAAATTTGGGGAAAGAAATTATACTAGCAACTAGGTCCTTACTCTCCACCATTGGTCATTTTAATTTTTACCTCACAATAGAAAAGATGTACTTCAGCTTAAAATAATTAGTAGTAATTTCCACTACTGCCAATAGATGGTAATAGCCCATTAAACAAATTTTTGTTAATATAAGTAAACCTAGAATTAAATAATTCTAGAGCTATAAATATCTTGCAAGTTATCAAATCTAAATCTCATTTCACAAACAAGGCAACTGAAGCTCCTATCAGATAATGGCCTCCTTAATATTTCAACACTGAAAAAGAATTCCATAATTAAAAATTATCAAGTGTGTGAAAAGTCCTCAAAAAGGCCTGCGCTCTCTAACTTCTTTTCATACCAAGAAAACTTTAAAAACAAGTATTGTGAATATTTTTCATGATTTTCAAGGTAAAATGGCTGAGAATGAAGATACTCTGAAGGCAACGAGACCACTTTGTAAGTTATTAAAAGAGCATAAACTAAGCAAGGATATAGGAAATATTGACTTCCGAGATACTCAGGAGGTAGAATTAAAAGGTTTTGGTGACCATCAATATAAGGTGGATTGAGAGACAGTGAAGAAATAATGGCAAAATTTCCAGCTTAGGCGATTAGGGGGTATAGTTTAACATAGTGTTAACAGACGAGGAGAAGGAGCTTTGGGGAAGACGGAAATGAATTAGAGTTTAGACCTGTTTTAATTTAATAATAGAAAAAACAAATGAGAATGTCCAGAAGCCAGGTGGAAATATGGGTATGAACCCAGCAGAGCACTCCAGAAATTTGACATCAACAAAAACCTGATTAGATAAAGCTACAAAAATAGAAAGCCAGCCCAGTGACGCGGATCATTAAGAGTTGGCTTGGGACGCCAGCTCTGAGCAGCAGGGCCCCGGTTCGGATACCACATGCAGGCCAGTGACACTGCGCCCTCTACAGCTAAGATGGTGAACAACAGCTTGACAATGCAGCTGGGCTGCTGGCAGTTGCCAGCAAAGGTGTAGGATGCAGTCCCTGCTGCAGTGGGATGCCGTGAGCTACCATGAGTGGCTGGCATCCAGTGTGAGCAGCCAGCAGCCACAGTGAGCTGCCAAGAGCCGCCATGAGCGGCCGTCCAATGGCTGGCGACCGATCTGCCTCACCTGGGAAGAGCGCAATGATAAAACCAACATGGGCCAGTGAAGCGACATCCTCCACAACTAGACTGAGGAACAAAAGGACAGCAACTTGTCTGTTCCCCTCCCCCAATTCCCCAACTGTTTGTTCCCCTCCCTCAGTTCCCCTATAAAATATTTAATATAAAATAAAGTCAGAACTACAGCTTGTAGACTGCTCTGTCCAATCAACCTTTGTGCATTCTATACCTGCGATGTCTGATACAATAGCTACTGGCTACTGAGTCCTTGAAATATAGCCAGTTAAACTGATTCTTTAATTTTATTTGAAAACTTAAATAATCATGTGGTTAGAGGTGTCATATTACACAGCATAAATTTCAGATAATAAGAGCTGAAAAATCTAGTTGTAGCTCCAAAGACTAATAAGAAGCACAAGGCCATCAATAGAAACTGTGCCAATGAGGAGGAAAGCAGGATTATAAGAGAATAAAACAAATGTGCTTCCCTTTAAGACAACTTGATAACGCCCAAATCTAAACAATAAGTTTGGGGAAGATAATTCCCATTTACAAAGGCAATTATTTATGTTTCTTTAAATACTAGTTACACAAGTATGTTCAATACATGTCCCAATTTATACACAATTTTTCAAGAAAGCATCTGTTGTAGAAAACAAGGCATCCACGTAGGGATGTCAAAAGCAAGGAAGTGTAGGGAAAATAGGGACAAATAAATCTGGCTTGCCTTCTCCATTATTCCCTTCACAGTTAATGCAACAAATTTATTGAGCATTCACTATATAATAAGATTAAGAGGAAAAGATGAGTAAGTCTACACCCTGTTTTCAGGGACCTCACCAAGAAGTAGAGAAGGCAGAATACAAATCCAACAGTTTCTCTCTCCAGTTCTTGCTTCCTACTACATGCCAGCATGGGGTCAAAACGCAGTTCAGAGATCTGCATTATATAGGGCTCCATCATGTTGCTATACTGTGAAATGATGAGTACATTTTACCTCTATTATATCTAAGGAGGGTTGTCTTTGAAAAACAAGTATGCAGAAAAATACAAAACTTCAGTGTATTTGGGGGGAAATTCTTTCATATCCCTTTCAACATTTAATACAAAACAACACCGTGAGCCGAAGAAGCTGCGGCTGCTAACAGGTGACAGCTACCGAGCCCTGCTATCTTCCAGGCACTAGTCTACCTGTACTACCTGTGTGCTCTCATTTATTCTTCCAATAATCCTGTGAGGCCTCTACTATTGTTTTCCTCCATTTACAAATGGAGAAACCCGGGTTTATTATAGAGATTGAGGAAGTGAGAGAAGTTAGTTAAGTGCCAAAGCCCAGTATAAAACCCTGCCTTGCCACTCCAACCCTGGGCTTTTAACTCTTTCATCAACTATTAGACAGCACACAGGGAAGCATGGGGCATAGAGTGGGTGTATTCTAAAAGGACATATTCCCCTGACAAAGAACTGGAAACAATGGCCTAAACATAGCTGGAGAAAGGCCCTGTAAAAAACCGCTGGCGGGGACCTCAAAGGGGTGCATTTTATGAAGGTCACCGCAGGTTCCAGGCAGAGCAAAGGTTAGCTGCAAGCCAAACCACGGGGGAAACCAGTGGCAGCAACGCGCCGGCTTTCATGAGGGCACAAGATGTCCTCGGAAAGTGAGATCGGGGGTCCCGAGTCCCCGTTGCGCGCCAGGCGTCGGTGATTCGGAAAGGAAACTGAGGCTCGACAGTAAGGAGACAGCGACAAGACAGGGCTGCGAGGAGCGCAGCGGAGAAGCGAGGCGGGCGGTTCTGGCCCAACATGCAGGCGTCCGAGAAAAGCCAGCGGAGCGACAAACCAGGCCCAGGGATGGCAGCCGACCCCGGGCGGGGGATGGCCCCCTGGATGTGGGACCCCTACCACACGGGCGCCGGCCCGCGCCTCACCCGCTCCGCGCCGGTGCTGACACACTCAGCGTCCGGATCGCCGCCGCGCCGCCGGCCAGGCCCGGCTCAGCGCTCCCGCCCGGGCCCCGGGTTCCCGAGAGGCCGCGGGCTCTCGCGCAGGCTCCGGCGAGAAACAGCCACCGACGGGCCGCGCCGCCGAGGGCCACAGAGGAGGCGCTTAGCAGCCGGGCGCCCCCTGCGGCGGCCATAGCCCGTAGTCTGGTAACTACCGGATGCGACGCAGGCCGCTCAGCAGCGGCCGCGAGAGGCTCCCGAGTGCGGGCGGACCGCTGCGGCGCCTAACGCCCGCGGGCCGCGGCAAGGGTCACGGCGGACTGAGGTCCGGAGACTTCCTGCTCCGTGCGGCGCGCCGAGGGCTCCGTCCGTTTTCCCAGTGGCCTATAAATCCCTTAGCGCTGCAAGCGCAGCCCCTCCCCTGTCAGTTCCCACGCCTCCCGGGCGGGGTTTCTTAAGGGAGGAGCTAAACGTTTTCTTTTGTCACCTACTGACCAGGTTTTGTTAAACTTAGTTCTTTGCGTTTAGAGTTGTCTCGAAGGAATAATATATCTTAAAAGCTAGCTGAACGTCTAACGGAAAGATACAGTAAAACAACTCCCAGTTACCAAAGCTATTTTCTTCTGTTCGCCCTTCCTTCTTCCTCCTCCTCATCAAAAAAAAAAGGGGGGGGGGGAGAAGGCAAATAAATATCTCTTGAGTACTGAGATTTTAAAAAGACTTTTACAAAAACCAGGAAGGTGAATTTTAAAATGCACTTTATCATGGTTAATATGTTGTGGTGGAAAGAGCATGGCTTTGAGGTTAGAAATTAGCAATCTTCAAATCCAAGGTCTACCACTTTTGAGCTTTGAGACCTTGGTTCAGTTATTTTCTTAGAGGATCAGAGTTTCCATAACACTTTCACGGATAAGATGTTCTATCTCTCAGGGCCATTCTGAGGGTTAGACAAACTAACACGCATAAAGCACAACAGGCATAGTGCGTCACAAACAGTGATCGATTACTTCCTGGGCCTGCCTTCCTAAGGTTACTCTTAAGGCGGCTAAAGGCCAAAGGCAAGTAGATATTGCACATATGCTAAACACAAGAAAAGATACTTTAAAGAATATTCAGAACAAGAAAGTATAGACCTGAGTAAAGTCTCTCCAGACAATGGTGGACACGGAACCTGATGGCAGAGAGATGGCAGTCATTGGGCTCCTAAATTGCCTCATCTGATGATAAAAAGACGTTCACGTTGGAAAGGACAAAACAAATCCTGGCAAGTAATCCGGAAGAAGAGGTTGTAAAAAAAACAGTTAATTTTTTATATATAGCATCAAATCTCCAAAATCAGATGAATTCATTGTAGGAAGAGACTGGAAAAAAAAAAAGATGTTCCCTCTACTCTCAGACCTCCTATAGCAATCCAGCTTCAATTCGATTGTGGCACTTACAGCTTTCTGCCTTGTATGGTAGTTTGTATACATAGTTCATCTTAGTAGTCCCCACACTACCATGTACAGGGCCTTGAGCATATCAAGGGTTCAATAAGTATTTGTGAATAAATTACTGTAACTTCCATTAGTAATCATCAGAATTCATGAAACATGCATGAAAATTAAAGATGTTAAAAATGGTCTCCAGATTTTCAAAGGAAGGTAAGGGTTGATTCCAAAATTTACAGATATCAATATTCAGCAGAATGCCAGAAAGGATTTATAAACAAACGGTTCATGAACACAAAAAAGCAATATGGAATTATTGAGGACCAGCTTTTGCTTATATATTTCTCTGTCTTATAAAACTCTCACCCCTTCATTTTTCACTCCTGTCAAAAATCCATCCATATTTCGAAACTCCTCAAATTCTATCTTTCCCATGGTTGTGCCTATTTATCCAAACAAATCATTCCTTCCTCTGACACATGCCTAAGACCTTCGTATATTCTTGTAAAATTTGTAGTAGCTGTTGTTTCAAATGGGATAATGTTCATGAAAGTGTTTTGTAAACTATAAAATGTCATAAAAATTCAAATTCAATGTTTATTGAGCACATGCTCTGAGCTTCTCAGTACCATGTGCTCCATCACACATACTTTGTGTAGTTCCTCTAGACTGAAGCTCCTGAGAGTAGGGATGCTAACTATTCACTTGCATATTCCTAGTATCTGGCATAGTGCCTGGCACAAAGCAGCCATTTAATAATATCTTTGTTAAGAACTGTCTTAAGAACGTTCACGATTTTTATTTTATTATATCACAACAACTCTGGAAAGTAGATATGCCTATAATCAATAAATGCTTTTAATCAATAAGTATTTATTGCCATAACAGTGTATAATTCACTATGCTAGTGCTGGAGACACAGCAGTGAACAAAAAAAAAAATCTGTGCCCACTTATTTCTAGATGAGGAAACTGAGGTGCACAGTAGTTATAACTTTCTTAGAATCATGCTGCTAGTAAGCTGCACGTCCAAATTTTAAATCAAGGTCTTCCTGCTCTCAAGTACAAGGCATAAGCACAAGAAATGATCATTTTATTATTTTTATTATACAGACGATCTCTGATTTACAATCATTCGATTTAACAATTTTTCCACTTTATGATGGTGGGAAAGTAATATACATTCAATAGAAGCCAACTAGGCTAAACTTTGATATTCAGTTGGTTAAGTGCATTTCCAATTTATGATATTTTCAACTTACAATGGTTTATCAAGATGTAACCTCATGGAGGCCAGCTGAGTGGCTCATTGGTTGAGTTGGCTTGGGAGCGTGAGCTCTGAGCAGCAGGGCTGTTGGTTTGGATCCCTCATGGGCCAGTGACTCTGCGCCCTCTACAGCTAAGATGATGAACAACAGCTTGACCTGGAGCTGGGCTTCCGTGAGACGCTGGCGACAGCATAGGCTGCAGTGGGGCTGCAGGGGGCTGCTGTAAGCTACCGTGAGTAGCCGGCAGCCAGCGTGAGCGGCCGGCAGCCAGCGTGAGTGGCCAGCAGCCGGCATGAGCCACCATGAGCAGTGGTCCAATGGCCAGCGCCCTGTCTGCCTCAGCCGGGAAGAGTGCAATGATCACAATACCAACATGAACCAGTGAAGTGGCATCCTCCACAACTAGACTGAAGAACAAAAGGACAGCAACTTGTCTGTTCCCTTTCCCTGATTCCCTAACGCTGTTCCCTCCCCCAATTCCCCAATAAAATCTTTAAAAAATAATAATAATAAAGATGTAATGTCATCGTAAGGTGAGGAGCATCTGTATTTCATTATATATTTACATATATTATTCATATAATTTTATTATATATTATGTTATTATTGTATATTTATATGACACATATTTTTCAACTCTATTCAATGGTAGATGCTTACGACTCCACATGATCCATATAAAGGCATACCTCAGAGATATTTTGGTTCGGTTCCAGATCACCATAATAAAATGAGTATCACAAAAAGTGGATCATAATCTTTTTGTTGGTAGTTTTTGCCTTCAGTTTGTAAAAAACACAACACCTGTGAAGCGCAATATAGTGAAGTGCAATAAAATGAGGTATGCCTATAATTTAGGGATAAGGTCAGAAATTATCTATCTAAATTTTTAAAAAGGATTATGAAATTAGACCTTAGTATATTTCACCCCAAGAAATAACTCACTCCACCCCTGGCTAATCTGTTAATATGGCTGATGATCTTGGTGAGTTTCCTAAATGTAAATTAAAGACATAACATATTTAAATAAATTGCTATCTTTATCTTAATTGATCTTTCTGCCTGCAGTCTTATCTCATTCTAAGGCATGCCTACTTCCAGTAGGCTGATCCTACAAGGTGTGATCAGAACATACAGTGAATGCTTAAATGTAAAAAAAAATTATTACAGTAAAAGACACATTGCCATTAATCCCCTCAAAATACTAGCCCTCACTTCAAACACACTTATCCCATCATTCTTGCCACTTTCTGAAGTAGTTCTGGAAGTCCTCTTTCATGAGTGTCTTTAGCTACGCTGTTATGACGGCCTCGATGCCCTGAATCATTTTGAATTTGGGGAAGAGCCAGAAGTTGCACAGTGCCAGGTCTGGTAAATAAGGTGGATGAGGACACACTGTAATGTTCTTATTTGACAGAAATTGTGGTACCACAAGCAATGCATGACGTGGAGCCTTTCCGTTGTGATCACAAAATATGGTGAATGCTGCTGCCAAGTGCCATCCAACGGAAAGGCAGGGATCTTCAATACAGGAAGCAGCAAGTCAAATGTTAGTAACAGTATATGACAAGTTTCAACGTGTTTGATGAAGTCAGCCGGGTGTCAGCTATTGAAGCAGGATTTTTGTGTGTACGCTGTGATCATGGTCTCACAGCACCGAAGAATGGAGACATAGACCAGAGAGGCAAAGTTGCAGAAAAGGACAGTTTATTAAAGCAAAGAGATACAGCTCTCTATGTGAGAGGGGGGACCCAGAAAATTGGAATGCCCGTGCTGGGGCAGGAGGCTTTTGTTTATATGTTTTTTTAGCCTATCTGGGAAGAAGACTGGTGTCTATTAGTACAGATTTATGTAGCCTGAGGGGGCTTTTCTCTAAACAGCCTAGTTATCTCAGAGCTCAATTGGTGTTTTAGGTCTGGCAGGTGTATTATCTTCAGGCTGGGCTCTCAAGGCCGAGCCTGAGGCTTGTCCCAGAGCATAACTGATGATTCTGCTGTGGCAGGAGAGTGTTATCTTAAAGCTGGGATTTTAAGTCTGAGGCTTTAAAGATATTTTTATCTTCTGCTCATTCTACCAGGGAATCCTAACTGTCTAATTATTATACTAACTAACCTGTCTTACTATGGTTGAGAGAAAGTGTGTTTTAAAGTGTGCCATAAATCATCCTCCATCATGACAATGCTCCATGTCACACATCACTTCTGGTATACAGCAATTTCTGTCAAATAAAAACATTACCGGGGTGGCAGGTTAGTTCAGTTGGTTAGAGTGCAGTTCTCATAGCACCAAGGTTGCCGGTTCGATCCTCACATGGGCCACTGAGCTGCGCCCTCCACAACTGGATTGAAACAACTATTCGATTTGGAGCTGATGGGTCCTAGGGAAGAAAAAAAACAACAACACTGTTCCCCAATAAAAAAACAAACAAACAAACAAAACATTACAGTGTGTCCTCATCCACCTTAATCACTGGATCTGACACCGTGTGACTTCTGGTTCTTCCCCAAAGTCAAAATGATTCAGGACATCGAGGCAGCTACAACAGCACAAGTAAAGACACTCACGAAAGATAGCTTCCAGAACTGCTTCAGGAAGTGGCAAGAACGATGCAATAAGTGTGTTCGAAGTGAGGGGGGATTAATGCAATGTGTCTTCTGTAATAATTTTTTTAAATTTAAACATTCACATTTCTTGATCACACCTCATATTAAAATATTGATGTGATGATGTTCCTTTCTGGAGGAAAATACTTGAACGACATTTCCATCACCATTATGTGATATTCCACTATCATTAGAATGACAATGGAATGACATTCCATCACCATTTATTAGTAGAATAAGACAAACTACTCATTTGGACACACAATGGCCCTCAGGCTCTTTCCACCACCCACAGAGCATGTCCTGCCTTATGTCAGCATTGGCCCTGCCTCATGCCTTTCTTCTCTTCAGGTTTTGTACTCCTCTGCTTGCACCTGGCTAATGCATAGCCAGCCTCCAGAACTCAGTTCAGTCCTTTGAAGGAACCATTCTCTGACATATGCAACTTTCGTGAACCTTGCACACTATAAATCCCTAACATCATACACGACTAGAACTTGGATCAAGTGGCTTGCTGGGTTTCAGGTCCCATTTTTTAAGATAACTTTTCAAGTACTTTTTAACATGTCCCTCAAATGTTAATAGTTGGTTGTCTCTTTTTGTGATATTAGCCACCCCTGATGAACAACTCACTTGGGGGTGCAAAATGCTAGTGTTCTAATTGTTATTCCTTCTTCATTGATCACCTAGATTACTTCTATAAAGACAGACTTATATCTTCCATTCCAAAATCCTGAAGTAGAGCCTTTATAGGAAAATAGGGTAAATGCTTGACTGTTTCCCTTTATTTATCCATCATACTTACAGGTTCATTCATGTTTTCTATTTATTCAAAAGCTGATTTAGAAATTTATAATTTTCTGTAAAATGATATATTTCACCTAAATTTTCAAAATCTATTGGCATACAATTTTTCCTAGTATTTATCTTTTTTAAAAAAACTCATACATCTATAGCTATGCTGCTTTTTATATTTTTTGTATTATTTTCTTAGTCTTCTCTTTTTTTTTATTTGAGTAATCTTGCCAAAAGTTTATCTTATTAGCCTTTTCAAATAACAACTTTGGGCATTAATCTTCTGTGCTGTATCTTTGCTTTCTAATTTTATCTACTTATCTTTATAATTTTCTTAATTCTAAGTTCTTTGGATTTACTTTTTCTAACTTCTTGATCTAGATATTTAGCTCATTAATTTTTAGTTTTGTTTTTTATAAGAAGTATTTAAACTTCTCTAAGTATTTAAATTCCCTCTAAGTAGTATGTTTAGCTGTTTCCAGAGTTTGAAACGCAATACTTTCTTTATTGTTGCATTTAAATATTTTCAAATTTCCACTCTATTTGTCCTTTGATGTTGAGCCATTTGGAAGTGTGTTTTAATTAAGGTTTCAAGACTTTCCTCAACATATATTATGCCTACCATGGGTACCATGCCCAAAGGTTCTACGGTTACATGAAGTTACTTACTAACAAAAGAATAAATATGATAATAGCTAACATTTATTGAGTGCTTACTCTGTGCCAAGCACTCTTCTAGGTGCTTTACATATTTTCACTTATTTAATCACAAAACCCTATGATGTGGGTATCTGCATAATCATTTTACTGATGAATAAACTGAGGCACAGTTTATATTTAAATAAAATGAGGTTTGAGGTGTTATCAAAAGAAATTATACTAGATGGCCTTCAATATAATAGTTTTTATAACATCAAACAGCAGATACACTTCATATTTTATATTACATTCTACCAAAAAAAATGGATTTATTCACCTTCAGAGTTGAGAAGAAAAATAAAATGGGATCTACACATTTCCATTTCTTTGAATCTGAAAGATTCTGCTGGTGTGTGTGTGTGTGTGTGTGTGTGTGTGTGTGTGTGTG
>NW_017731554.1:1091973-1105307 GCF_001890085.2 Hipposideros armiger | reverse complement strand
GAGAGAGAGAGAGAGAGAGAGAGAGAGAGAGAGAGAGAGAGAGAATTTAACTGACTCAGTATCAAAATGGATTTCCTCCAGTTCTGTTTTTCATCTTGTTTGTACCATTTTTACTTTATGATTCTGTTCAAGACATTAGATGTGTATTATTTTGTCTTTGGAGTTATTAAAATGTAGGCTAGGCTAGAGCCTAACAATAAAGAAAATCTAGTTAACAATGGTCTGGGACAGCTCAAGGCCAGTCTCCAGGAATGCAGCATTTGATCTTCCTGGATTAAGATTGAGTAACTAGAGAGGAATTGCCAAATTTCCTTGAACTAGTTGACATAAGGCTTTGAGTTACAAAAAAAAAAATTAAAGTTTTGTTTTGTTCCAATGTCAATTACTATGTACAGGAATTTCTGCTGCAAAGCTTCAGCCTTTGGGTTTACTTTGAAAAATCCATTTCTATCTAAACTTACCTTAAATTTTCACCAGCATTTCAATTTCTCAACTCTCTTTTTTCTTATCTCTTTTTTAAAAGCTTCATCTTCATGCAAATTAAAATCACTCTGCATACCATTTCCTTATGAGGTTATTTAAAAATCCAGTGTTTGATAACTTGACAGTTGGTGAAGCTACGGGGAAGCGGGCCCTTTGAGATATTCCTAGTTGGTGTGTAAAATGTTCCATCTTCTTCAGAGGACAATATGATAATATTTATAAAAATTACAAATTTATTTATTTTTTAACCTAAGAATCCCACTTCTGGGAATTTGTCCTACAGACATAACTATGTATGATATGAAATGATATGTGTGCAGTGTTATTTGCAGCATTGTCTGTAGTAGCAACATATTAGAAATGCCCTTCAATGTCTTTCATTAGGAGAGTAATTAAATAAGCTATGATGCAGTAGTTCCTTCTTATCTGCAGTTTCGCTTTCTGCGGTTTCAGTTACCCGCGGTCAACTGAAATCCAAACATATTAAATGGAAAATTCCAGAAATAAAAAAAGTGTAAGTTTTAAATTGTGCTGAGTGGCATGGTAAAATCTCTCTCCCTCCCATTCCATCCTGCCTGGGACATGAATTATCACTTTGTCCAACGTATTTATGCTGTTTTTTTATCCCCTCCGGTCAATGACTTAGTTTATCAGATCCGACTGTCCTGCTATGGCAGTGCTTGTGTTCAAGTAACCCTTATTGTACCTGATAATGGTTCCAAAGTGCAAGAGTAGCGATGCTGGCAATTTAGATTTGTTAAAGAGAACCATAAAGTGCTTCCCTTGAAGTAAAAAGGTATGTGCGGATATAGGAAAAACATAGTATATATACAAGTATACTGTACTGCTCAGTACTCTCCATGGTTTCAGGCATCTGCGGGGGATCTTGGAACATATCCCCCGTAGTTAAGGGGAGACTACTGTACTCCCTCACAATTAAATACTATGTAGCTGAAAAATGAACAAAAGAAAGGGAGCTCTTTGTATACTGATTCCAAGATATATTGTCAAGTGAAAAGGCAAAGTATAATGGTGAAAATAATGCATCGTCTTTTGTGTAAGAAAGGGGAGAAGATAAGAATATATTCATATTGCTTGAACTTGCATAGACAAACTCTGGAAGGATAAATAAAAAAAAATAAACAGGGGCATGAGGTATAGTGTAGACAGGGGCAGGACAGGAAGCAAAACTCAGTGTATGACTTGTGATAGTATTTTGACTTTTAGACAATGTAAATTTACTACCTACTGAAAAGAAAACAAAACAAAATAAGCAAAACTTGCTAAAGAAAAAAGATTCCTCTTTCTGCTGTTCACAGATTTTTTTAGGCATGTTATACTTTTTATAATCTTGTATATGAACTCAAGGCATTTAGCAGAAGGGAACAAGGGTGGAAAATGCAGCAGTCTCCTGGAAGAGAGAACTTAGAGCCAACATGTGAGAGAAAACTAGATCCAGAAGATCATGAGATGACAAAATGGCATACGTTTCTAGCTAGAAGGATCTAAATTATACTTAATCATGTTTATAGATTTTTGTAGATTAAGAAAACTGAGGCTCAAAATGTTAAGTGACTTGTCACTTAGACACACAGAAATCAGGACTAGAATTCCAGGGCCCCTGATTAACAATCTCAATGTTTATTTCTTTATATCCTGATGACTTCTATTGACTAATGATACCCCTCTAATCAAGTAAAAATAACATGTGTAAAGTGTTTTAAGCATTTTAACATGCATTAACTACTTGGATTATCTCATTATATTAGCATGATAATATAGTGTAATAGTTAAGGTCAGGGGCTTTGGGGTTAGACTTTGAATCTCTGCCTCATCATTTACTTGCTGTGTGATCTTGGACAAATTACTTGTACGTTCTCAAGCCTCAGTTTCATCTATAGATTGGAAAATTTATAGATGAGTAGCCACCTCAAAGAGTTGATGTGAAGACTAAATGAGATAATGCACATTAAGGACTTAGCCTGGCACCCTGAATGTTATTACTGTTAGGTGCTCCCTGTTATTACTGTTATTACTGTTATGTGCTTCCTGAATGTCATTACTGTTACTGTTTTTATTTTACAGATGAAAAATTGAGGTTCAGGGGAATGGTTGAGTATCTTGCCCAAGGACACGTAGTTTACAAGTAAGTGGTGAATCAATAATTCAATCTTTGTTTTCTCACTTTAAGATCTTATACGTTTTCCATCCCTATATAATTTACAGATTCAGTGCACTTGATTTTCCTCTAACTCGTTATGTTGGTTTTTCTACTTTGGCTTGCAACTCAGTCAATATGAGCCCTTTTACAGAAAAGAAAAGATAATAGCCCAATGTGTTTGAATGGGAGAAAAGGGAAAAAAAAAATCTCTTGTATTTAACCAGATTTTATTTTGCTGCCATTACAGGATCTAACAGATTATAAATAAATATTATTTTGTGTGTGCTAACATTATATCCCCTGATATCTAATTGGTAATTAGAAAGGGTTTCCTCACATAAAGAAACCAATTTCATCCAGATTATATTAAAAATATAATATATAATTATATAAAATTAGTCATGTATGATATGATAATTATGTATTTAGTATTATATATTATATATTTAATTATATGTTATTTATGTATAATTACATAAATGCAGTTTGTATATTGTATATAAGTATTAATAATTATATAAATTATAAACATAAATGGTACATAATATTATGTATAATTACATAATATATACTTTATAAATAAATGTTTAGATGTTTACAAATCATCTTAAAATGGCTGTGCAGGAATTCAATAAAATACATTTGGATTAGAAAAATATGAAGAAAAATGTAAACTGGTATAAAAAAGATGCTGTCATTTTAATTAACCTATGTTTAATAGCTTTTCCTTCTGGACTTTGCAAAGCCAGAGAACACATTACAAAGTGTTCTCTGGCTCAACCTCTGAGTGTATTCTGTATTGTGTAGACGTGAAAAATCAACCTGTTTGTTGTGTATGTGTAAATAGCCTGGTCATTGGGCCATTTTCAGCCAACAGCCACATCCAGTGCAACTTTGCATAGAAGACTTAGGGTGTGGTTTGTAAGGACGATCTGTAAAATAACTAGGATGAATTCCAATATATACCTGTATAAATAGATTTATTAACTGAAATGTACTTTAAGAAAAGATAAAATCTGTAAATAAACTGATTTGTACATTTAAAAAATATTTTTCATTGTTTTATTGAGATATACTTGACATATAACATTATATTCAAGTATACAACATAATGATTCTACATTTGTATATATTGTGAAATGATCACCACAATAAGTCTAGTTAACAGCCATCACCACACACAGGTACAAATTTTTTTATATGCCTGTGTATATACTATACTCATATGTAGGTATAGATATATACATATAAATATATTTTTATATAATTATAAGCAACTCCAATATACCAACAACAGGTAAACAGATAAGTAAATTATGTATGCCCATACAATAGAATGCAAGTCAGCAATCTAAAAAAGAAATGATCTGCTGAAAAAACACGACAAGGATGAATCTCAACAGAAAGAAGGCAGAAACGAAAGATTGCTTATTGTGTGATTCCGTGATGTTAAGTCTAAAAGTGGCAAAATCAATAATGATAGAAAGCTGATCAGTAGCTGACTGGGGTTGGGGATGAGGGAGTACTGGCAGCAAGAAGCATGGGGAAACTTTCTGGGGTGATGGAAATATTCTATATAGTGATTGTAGTAGTGGTTCCTAGGATATAAGAACTTTAATGTCATAATTTATGGCCCAACATTTAGGTTTTTGCAGTTTGAGCTCTGAGGCTGCTTAAAGAGCAGGATTCTGCTCCTTGGACTTGGTAACTGCCTGCAAAACAAAGTCTTTCTGTGCTGTTTCATCTCTGTTGATAAGTAACCCAAAACCTTTTGTTCTACACTCCTACAACTAAGATGTTGACAATTGCCTGATCATATGTTACCCATTGTTCTTGCATCATAGTCCCATTGCTGACTGCTGAGACAGCCGACCTTTGAATTTTCCAGTTGCCCTCACCAATCAGAAATGAATGATGTAAGTTTGTGGTCTTGTTTCACCTAGCAACCCATCTCTTGAACCTCAGCTCCTTGAACTTTTGCCTTTAAAAACGTTGCTCATAAAAACCCTTGCTCTATCCCCCCACTTCAGCACATGTCTTTGGTTCATACCTAGGACTACATCCCTGACTTGCAAATAATATGTGAATAAAACTCTCTTTTAATTTCTTCCATTATTTTTGTTAACAGGTATATACATTTGTCAAAACTTACAGAAAAGTACACTTAAAATGTGAGCATTTAATTTGTATATAAATTATGCCTTCGGTCACTCCTATTGTAATAACTATGTATGGAGGAGAAGCTGCACAAACAGGGGAACGACAAGTAGGGTCCAACAGGAAAGTGCCCATTGGAGTCAGCTGATTCTTAGGAGCCGCTGAGAAGGGAAGCACCTTCTACGTTTATGCTTGCTTGGGCTTCGAGGCAATCAGAGCTCAGGAGCCTGTAGGAAGGAGAGAAACCTGATTCAAGTTTGGCGAACAAGCATTTTATTCCAACCAATCGGTGTTTATGAGGCAAAGAATGGGAATTTGAAGGGTCTGTCTCTGACATTTTCAAAGGTAAACAAGGCAGGCATCCGTGAGTCCTATCTAAGTCATATACGGAAGAGGGGTTCTTTGCAGTAAGCCTTTTTCTGGAACACCAGAGAAAGGCAATTTAATCTTCACTGTTTACTGGGTTCACAGGACTCAGGTAAAATTTATTATCAGCTGGGAACGTTTTTGGAACACACTACCCTGTATCCACTGAATTAAATATCCCTTCTGTCTTATAAGGTCACAAATATATTTCGCTTGATCTGAACTTGAGCATGTCTCCGCAATCTGATTTCAAAGGATTTTTGTTCTTATACCTTTATTTTTCTAGGAACTCTGAAGTTTAAAATCATTTGATCAAGTTTCAAAATGAATGCTAGGGCCGGACGAGTGGCGCGATGGTTAAGAGCTGGCTTGGGACGCCAGGCCCCCGATTTGGATCCCACATATGCGGGCCAGTGACACTGCCCTCCACAGCTAAGATGCTGAACAACAGCTCAACCTGGAGCTGGACTGTCTGTGAGTCGCTGGCGACGGTGTAGACTGCAGCACCTGTGGCAGTGGGTTGCCATGGGCTACCATATGTAGCCAGCAGCCAGTGTGAGCGGCCATCCAGAAGCTGGCGACTGATGTGCCTCGCGTAGGAAGAGCGCAATGATGATGCCAACTTGGGCCAGTGAAGCAACGTCCTCCACAACTAGACTGAAGAACAAAATAACAGCAACTTGTCTGTTCCCCTTCCCCTAATTCCCCAGCGCTGTTCCCATCCCCCCAACTCCCCAATAAAGAATCTAAAAAAAAAAAAAAATGAATGCTATCCTCCAGAAAAAAAAACAACAAAACTATTATGATTCTGATTTAAATTATTTTACATTAATGTAATAGTTTGGGAAGAGTTAATGCTTGTTATTATAATTAGCTTTTGTATCTAGGGATTCAACGTGTCTATTTAATTATCTTGTATTATATGCTGAAGTGATACTTTATAGTCTTTGTAAGTTTATCATTTTTTTGTAAAATTTATTCTTATTTATAATATTTTTGTCATTGTTAAGACCTAATTTTGCTAATCCTATCTGCTTACTGTTAGTATAGGAAGAAAGTACCTCTTTTTATATTTTGTATTCGGCTCCCTATCAAAACTACCTACCAATTCTGGTAGCTTCTTAGTATGGTCTCTCAGGTTTTCTAAATGTACAATCATATCAGGTATGCATAATATTCACTCTTTTATCCAGTATTTGATATGATTATTTCTTCTATTTTCATTGTATTAGCTGTCCTAGACAGTAGCCACTAAGTTCATGTGGCTATTTAAATTTAAATTTATTTAAGCTAATTTTTAAAAATTTTATTTCTTAGTCACTAGCCACATTTCTAGTGCTCAATAGCCACATTTGGCTAATGACTACTGTATTGTACAGTACTAAATATAAAAACATTTCCATTGTTGTGGAAAGTTATGTTGGACAATGCTGAGATAGAGCCTTCAAATAATGTTGAGTAATAGATATGATAGAGAGCACCCCTATTTTGTTGCCAGTTTTAATGGAAATGATTTAAACACTTTACCACTTAGTATTAAGTTTTCTGGCAATTTTTGAAAGACGGTTTTGTCAATTTTAAGTAGTATGGGTGAAAAAATGTTCTACGGAAAGTAAGCTTACTGGGTGATCTGATTGCAAATTCTTAACTGGGCAGGTCATGGAGGGTAGTTACGCCCACCTCTTCCAGCTACTATTCTACTTCTCTGTTCCCCTTTACAGAAAAAGTCCTGAAAAGAGGTATGCATACTCTGTCTTCCATTTCTCTCTTCCCATTCTCTCTTTAAACCATTAAAGTCAGATTTTCACTTCATCACTTCATTGAAAATAAATCCATGAGTCAAAGTCATCGACGACTTCCACATGCTAAATGTTATGGTTGATTTTCAGTCCTCTTACTTGGTCCATTAGCAGCATTTGTCATGTCAATTACTCTTTCCTTCTACAAATGCTTCCTTCCCTTGTCTTTAAGGACACATTTCTTGGTTCTGCTCCCTCTCAGTCTCCTTTGCTGGTTTGTCCTCATGTCCACAACTCTAAATGTTGGAGTGCCCCAGGGATCAGTCCTGAGACTTTTTATTTTCTTTCCACTCGGTATCTCATGCAGCGTCATGGTTTTAAAATATATTTATATGCCTGTATGCTCCTGAAGCATAAATTTATATCTCCAGCCTGTGGATGAAAACGGGTATATACAAGTTCAGTGACTGAAAGTAACCTCACAGGGTTATCTGATCATAAATTCCTAACTGAGCAGGTCATGGTGTGTAGTCATGCCCTAGCCTTATAACTTCTTTAGTAAAAGGTTTTTAAGCAAGCCCTGTCAGTGGTCTTGTGTATCTAGCTTAACACACTTTTGAAATGCCAGAGTAATCCTCTTTTCCAGACCCCTGAGAACCACCCTCAAGAAAGCACATAATCTTGTAATTGTCTGGAGCATTTGAGATCTTGCTTCCTGGCATGTTATCAGTTTGATTCATAAAATTTCTCTAAATGTTTGGATATTTCTTACAAAGACAAGCTTAATTCAAAAACTGATTTTCAACTACCTACTCAACATCTCCACTCGAATGTCTAATAGGCTTCTCAAATTAACATTTCTCAGTCGTCCCCATGAAAAAAAATCTTTCTTTTCCCAAGGTCTTCTCTGCGTCAACAAATGAGAACTCTATCCTCTGGTTTTCTCAGGCTAAAAATTTTGTAGTCATCCTTGAGGCCTTGCTTTATCTCTCATTCCACATCTAATCGCACATATCGCACATCCAATCAATCCATTAGCAAATCCTATCAGTTGTATCCTTAGGTTATATTAAAATTAGACCAATTCATATCCTCCATCTGCTATTACCCTGGTAGCCAGCCACTATTATTTCTTGCCTGGATTATTGCAATAGCCTCCTATTGGGTTGTCGGAGCCCAGAGCAAACCACCCCAAGATATCTCACAATGGCATACTGATTATTTCAAATTAAAATCACTTGAAAAGCAGCTCCCTGACTCTTCTCTGTCTCTCTAAATGCAGGAAATAAGTCTCTCATGTGTTAGATGACCTCCTTGATCCTGATGGTTGAGAGACAATCTTATCACAAGAGTTACAAAACCTAAAATCTTAAAGGTCTGCTTAAGCAAACCTCGTAACTCCTTTACTAAAGACTACTTAAGCCCAAACCCTAATTAGATTCCTTTCAAATGAGTACTCACATTCTTTTTTGTTTTTTAAGCTTTTATTGGGTAATTGGGGAAGGGGAACAGTAAATTGTTGTCCTTCAATAATAGTTGTGAAAGGTGCCGCTAGCTCAGCTCCAAGTCCAGTCACGCCCTCAGCTCAAGGTTCTGTGTTCAATTAGTTGTGGGTGGGTGTCGCCACCATCCCATGCTGGAGGGGAACCAGCAGCCTGGTTGTTAAGAGCACATGCTCTATCCCCTGAGCCACGTGAGCAGCAGCTCAGCTCAACGTGCCAAATTCAGTCTTTAGTTGCGGGCGGTTGTAGCCCACCATCTCGACCAGGCAACCTTGTTGTTAGGAGCATGTATTCTCACCAGCTGAGCCATCCTGCCACCTGTTGGCAGCTCAGCGGCAGCTCAGCTTGGGCGCAGCTCATTGGCCCATGTGGGAATTGAACCGGCGGCCCTGCTGCTCAGAGCTCGAACTCTTGAGCAAGCTCTTAACCGACTGAGTCACTCAGCCAGCCCCCAGAGTACTAACATTCTTTGTCCTGCCAATTTCTCACAAATATTTTGTTTCTTTGTCTCAAAAAATTTTAAAGGTACTTGGTTTGATCATCTCTTTGAGCCTCATTTTATGATCTGAGTATCATATTATGATTCCCCCGTGCGTATGTATTAAATTGGTTTTTGTTTTTGGGTTTTGGGGGGTTTTTTTGCTGTTAATGTAGTCTTGTGTCAATTTTATTTCATTTTTAGTCCAGCCATAGGAACTGTCAATGAAAAAACATCCAGCCTAACAGAAAGGTTATAAGAGTTTATTTGAGCAAACTGATGACAATTGCCAGGAAGCAAAGTCTCAATGGATTGAGAAAAGGCTCCAGAAAATGGCCGTTGTGCAACTTATTTTATACATTAGAATTAAAGGAAGTGGATTACATGAAATCCATTGGTTGTAGATTAAGGGGGTGGGAGAAAGCAAAGCGGGGAAATCTCTGGGATTGGGTAAAAAGTAAAATGGAGAGATACACACTGTTTTTACATTGGTGGGTACAGGATAGTTAATAGCATTTTACAGCGCACAGAGATGGTATTTGGGGAACCAGATAATAACAGATTTTGTAGTTTTCTGCTCTGGTGTAGTGGGTTGTGCCCCCCTGGGGGAGTTCTGAAAGAGATTACTCTGACATTCCAAGGGTCTGTTATCTTAGATGCAAAAAGACAACAGATAGGCTCACTTAAGGTAAAAATTGACCTTTGTCAAGGCAGCTACAGGCCAAGGATGTGACTATCGGCCATGACTCACTTTTAGTTAGGAATTTTTATGCTCAGACCATCTTATGTGGTTATTTTTTAGTCTCCTGAGCTTGTCAGGTTTAACATGTGGCCCCTTTTTCATCCACAGAACTGAAGAAGGGTAAAGGGGGGGATTCTCCCTCAACCAACAGTTTCTCTCTGCTTCTGCATTTGCTTTTCCTATAGTTCCTTCTCAACACACATTTTATAAAAAAATGTAAGTCAGATTATATCGTTTCTCTGCTCAAAATACTCAAATGGCTACCCATGCTTTCAGTGCAGAAGTAAAATCCTTACAATGGCTTATAAGACTTCACGTGATCTGATCCCTTCTGCTTCTCTGATCTTACTTCTTATATCTCAACTGTCCCTTTCCAACCACACTGGCCTTCTACCTCAGGGCCTTTTCATTTGCTGTTCATTTTGCCTAAAATGTTTGTTCACCTAAAAGTAAAAGGCCAGAGTGAAAGCCAACAAGCATATATTTGAGACCCAAAAGCTATTCAGGAAGCACTGATTCAGGTAGAAACCTAAATAGTGTTTTAATTAGGACTCAAAGGCAAGGGGTATTTATGAGAAAGGAAAGGGAAACAATTACATCAATAGAAGGAAGGAATTTCTATAAGTGCAGATAAACTAACATAGTGTTCTGAACAATGTTTTTAATTTTCAGTCCAGTACTCATCAGTCTGGTAGTCATATCTGCTGCCTGTTATCCTTGCAAATATTTCTTTGAGACACACCATTGCTTTAGGCCCAGTCCAAAGATTAATTGTACTGTTTAACATTCCAAGGTTTAAGGCATAAGATATTCAAAGCAGTTCCTCTGGGATGGCAGCTCCAACTCTAATTTTAAAGTGGCTCCCTTTGTATTATTTTTTTACATGCTTTCCCCCAGATGACCACATGCCTCACTGCCTCACTTTCTTTAGGTGTCTTTTCAAATGTCACTTTTTTTTTTTTAAGATTTTTATTGGGGAATTGGGGGGTGGGAGCAGCGCTGGGGAATTGGGGGAAGGGGAACAGACAAGTTGCTGTCCTTTTGTTCTTCAGTCTAGTTGTGGAAGATGTTTCACTGGCCCAAGTTGGCACCATCATTGCGCTCTTCCCAGGCGAGGCAGATCAGTCACCGGCTTCTGGACGGCCGCTCACTGCGGCTGCTGGCTACACACACGGTAGCCCATCGCAACCCACTGCCACAGGGGCTGCAGCCTACACCGTCGCCGGCGACTCACGGCAACCCAGCTCCAGGTTGAGCTGTTGTTTAGCATCTTAGCTGTAGAGGGCAGTGTCACTGGCCCTCATATGTGGGATCCGAACCGGGGCCCTCTGGCGTCCCAAGCCAGTTCTTAACCAACGCGCCACTCGGCCGGCCCTCAAATGTCACTTTTTTAGTGAGGCCTTTGTAAATCATAAAATAGTGAGTGTCCATCCCTACTCCCTATCTTCTTTTCCTTGTTTATTGTTTTCTATAATACACATTGCCATCTTACATACTTTATATTTACTTATTTATTGTTTGCCTCCATATCCATCCTTCCCTACCTCCTAGAATATACCCTCCAGGAAGATAGCAACTTTAATATACTCCCAATAAAAGTATATTAAATACTCTTTATTTAAATAAATCAATGTTTTGCTCATAGTAGGCATTTAATAAATATTAATTAAAAGAATCAATACACTAAAGATACTCATCCCTAGACTTAAGAGTTGAAGTAAATGAAACAGCCAGAAATGCAATTCCAAGTGTTAGAAATATGTAGAAAACCTGATAGGCCAGGTTTCCTTGGGATAAGAAGGCAAAGGGACTGGAAAGCTACATAAACTACATAAAATGTGTTCACTTAGAACCCAAGACCCAGGACAGTCCCTGTGATTCTAATAGAAGTAACAATGATCAATGGAAGGTCTTCTAGACAGGCGACTTTTGCATATTGAAAACAGTAACTGAGGATCAGTGAAAATAAATGGGAGGTTCCAGCTCCCATAAGCCTTCACTAGCCAAAGTAATTCATTACTACTAAGGGACACCAGGACTTTCCTTAGTAGATGGAAAAGGGGCCACATGTTAAACCTAACAAAATCAGGAGACTAAAAATAACCACAGAGGATGGCATGAACATAAAAATTCCCAGCAAAGGTGGGCCATGGCGGAAAGTCACATCCTTGGCCTGTAGATTCCTTGACAAAGGTCAATCTTTACCTTAAACCTGTCTATCGTCTTTTTTGCATCTGAGATAACATACCCCTGCAACATCAGAGTAATCTCTTTTTCCAGACCCCTAGGGGGCACAACCCACCACACCAGAGCAGGAAACTACAAAATCCCTCATTGTTATCTTGTTCCCCAAATACTATCTCTAAGTGCTGTAAAATGCTATTAACTATGCTGTACCCACCAATGTAAAATAATTGTGTGTCTCTCCATTTTACTTTTTATCCAATCTCAGAAATTTCCCCACTTTGCTTTCTCCTACCTCCTTAATCTACCACCAATGGATTTCATGTAACCTTCCTCCTTTAATTCTAATGTATAAAATAAGTTGCACAACGGCCATTTTCTGAAGCATTTTCTCAATCCATTGAGATTTTGCTTCTCAGCAATTGTCGTCAGTTTGGCTCAAAAAAACTCTTATAACCTTTCTCTTAGGCTGGATATTTTTTGTCGACCCCTTCAAGAAAGAAAATGTGTCCAAGAGGTACAATAAAAAAAAACATTTAAACTCTTTGTGTCCAGGAAGAGAGCTTGACAGAGTCAAAATTAAGTGTAATGTTAGGGGAAGATATATTAGATTTCCACTTAATTTGAAGATGGCAAACAAAGCCATAATGGAGAAATTTAGGCAGCATTGGTCATTTTCATCCAATAGGTGGAGCCAGAGAAGAAAGGAAACATTCTTTGGCAGATTGTGAAATCACTCAAAAGAATTCAAATGACAATCCACTGTGGATTCCAACCCCCAAGGGTCCATCAGGCATCCAGCCAGGGCTTTCTCTAGTCGGTTGGGGTGGAGGAAGGCTGAAATGAACTCATAAAGTATATATTAGGGCAAAGCAATGTGTAATGGAAAGAAAACAAATTTGATTTTAATCTGAATGCTACGGGCTTGTTTTTACAAATATGCAAGACTTTGAACTTCTGGAATCTAGGTGGATAGAGGTGGATTTGTGACACTCTTTGGATTAGAAATAAAAAGTAATAATTATATTAAAATTATAAGGCTAACCATTATATTAAAATTAAAGCCATGAATTTCATATGCCCTCAGGTTTTCCTCTATGTTTCTGAGACTATTTCTGTTTACATTTCTCATTTATGAAGCTATGGTTTTTATGGTGAACACATGTGTACTTGAGGGAGAGAGAAAAAAGTATAAAAAAGAAGGCTTGTAGTTCCCCAAATACCTGTGACTCATTAATAATCAGATACATAAAGTAATTAAAGTTTCTGAAAAATTTGATCATTTCAATGTTAATGAAATTTATTGAAGTACATATGTTGGATTATAGTTGGTAGATATGCTTAGTGCTCTACTACTTTTTTTATTGTTATTTTCAGGTGTACAGAACAATGCAATAGTTATCCTTTTTACTCTTCACACAGAAACAATCCCCCTCCCCCATCCACTGCCCTCCCACCCCCTGATATCATGCTTATCTATTACAATTCCATTGACTTTATTCCCACTCTCTACACCACGTCC
>NW_017731554.1:1089471-1091448 GCF_001890085.2 Hipposideros armiger | reverse complement strand
ATTAATGTCTTGGGTTTTTTTGGATAAATACCTAAGAGTGGAATTGCTGGGTCATAAGGTAGTTCCATTTCCAGTTTTTTGAGATACCTCCATACTGGTTTCCATAGTGGCTGCACCAGAGTGCTCTACTACTTTTAATATGCCCTCCCATACATCATCATCAGACCAAACCTCAGAGACAGAAATTGATGATTACTAGCCCAAGATGAATGGGGCAAGTTCCTGTTAGCTACCAAAGTCACCTGTGCCATTGATTTTTTGAATAGGTTTTGTGGGTTTGACTGAATATGGGTACATTTCAAGAGAGAGAAGGGCTGTGCTTTGAAGAGTGAAATGACATGCTATGGGTAAAGAGAGAATGGAAAGAAGGGGAGCTAGGGTGCAGTGAGTTTGGACTCACAGGGCTGCCCTAATCTCCACCTGGTAGGGGAGGGCAGGGATGGTTATTCTGCATCCCCTCTCTTCAATCTGGAGTAAGTAGAGTGGAAGAGAGAAGGACCAGGGACATCTCAAAAGGTTGTTGGACAGCATAAGGACTTCCATGAATTTAAACTGAGATCAATCAATGAGGTTGCATGCTATTCTTCCACTATACTTCATGGGTGCAGACATGGAGTAGGGTGGACAGCTGGATTTCATAAGCTGGGAGTAGGGCCAAGCAACTATAAAGTACTATAAGATGAACAAAGGAGTTTAGGGTATACTCTAGGAAGTGATTATAATGGTTATAATTAAATTCAAGTTGGTTAAGGAGGTTGAGGAGGATGGAAAGTCACAGTCTGAGCCTATTCTCAGGGTCCAGGGCCATAGAAGGACATGTGCCATACGAAGACAAGGAGGAACCTTGCACTACTGGCCTCTGACAGTGAGTAGAATCCAATCTCTTTCTACGCAATGACCCAGTTTCCCCTGCCTTAAATGGCTCTTAGCACTGCTATCTTATTCTCATCCTTCAGGCGGTGATGAAGCCTTTTGTGACTTCCCCAGCTAACATAGGTCTTCCCTGCTGTTCCTGGTAACATACATGTTTATTCCACTCGTGGGCTAATCAGCACTTGTAGTTATTTAATTGACTTGTTTCCATGTTTTTTATCTGCTTCTTCCTCTAGAATGTAAGCTCCATAAGGGCAGGGATCTTATCTGTCCCATTGAACACAGTATCCTCAGCACCCAAAAGACAGTCTAGCACATGGTAAACATTCAATAAATATTCATTAAATGAATTAATTGATGCTCTGGGCTATTTGAAGTGCCAGGCACTATACCAATGTGTATACATACATTTTCTCTTACATTTCTCATGAGATAAACATTTATTATGGAGAAGATAAAGTGTAAGGAGGTTATATAATTTGTCCAAGGTCACACAGCAAAGCTGAGAATTAAAACCAAGTCTTTCCAATTCTAAAATCTCTGCTCTCACCTTAGCAACTTCCATAAACAAATAAACATTTTGTGAAACCAAGCAATAGTGCATTATGCTAAGGTTTTCACAAGAAAGCCAAGGTAAAAAGTAGAAAATTCATGAAAAGTATGTGTGACCCTAACTTTTGTTAGTGCTCATACATTTGCTCATGTGCCAGGTGTTCAATATAATTAAAAATTAAACGCATTTCTGATATTGTGTCCACTTTCAAAGAAGGAGAAGACACAAGATATATTTCTTTCAAGAGCCACTACCTCTTCTCTTCACACTCCCCCTCTGCTCTTCTTTTTTCTTTGTTCACAGTTCATGTTTCCTTTCAACTTACCACCTCCTTTCTTTGCTCTTTGGACAAAGTATAATAACTGAGTTATTGTGCTATTAGAAAAAGGAAAATATGGTGTTGGTCAATTATAAGATCATCAAACTTAAACAAAGAGGGATACTTAGAAGTTATGGAAAGTAACAAAAGAGAACACACAAAAATCTAAATCACCCATAAAGCAAGATCTAGAGTCCCAAAGATACATATATATATATATATATATATATAT
>NW_017731554.1:1066028-1089451 GCF_001890085.2 Hipposideros armiger | reverse complement strand
GAGATAGGGCATTTAGGAGTGGAAGAGAACAAAGCTATGTGATAACGACCCACATATAAAAGAAATAGTATTGTGAAATTGAGAAACAGCTTGTTACATTTGTACTTGGGACAAAAATGTGATTCAAATTCTGACATTCTTTTAATAATATGAATGTCACAATTAAGACTAAAGCTAACAAGCAAATAGAAATAAAAGACCCAGCTTGAAGTCTCAAATTTTTAGAAATAATATTCTTTTATACATCTCTTAGCACTGCTGCAAAAAGTGGCTCATACATACAAAGTCCAAAAAGGAACTAAATTACAGTGTCCTAAAGAAAAACAATTACCCTAGCATATTCTAAACTTTCCATAAATTAATGAAAAGAAAGCTGAGATAAAATTCTTATTCACAGTCTGCACAGCAACCCCCATGGATGCAATTGGCTATTTGCCTCGGGGTGTGCCAGAAATGGGGTGAAAACTTGAACGTTTTGTACTTTTTCAAGTTCGGTTGAGGAGCAGCCAGGCCTGTGGTCCCTGGGAGGTCTGACTAGGGACCTAGCTTTCTTTTTTTTCTTACTACCCACTACATACATTGCAGTGACAGGCTTGCAGGCCTCAAAGTTTGTCATTCCCTATAAGGCTCGGAGGCTTTTATTGTTGTTTGCCTGTAGGAGTAATGCTAATGCCAATAATATTCCATCCTGCTGCCTGAAGCTGGGATGTTCCCATCAGATGAGGCATGATACTGGAGAAGTGGCTTTCTCTTCTCCTTGTACAGGTGGGCATGTCACTCACACTCTCTAAAATCCAAAGTGAGCAAAGAAAATTTCCCCAAACTAATATCTATTTTTTTTAACTTTCTTTTTTTTTTTTTTAATTTTATTGGGGAATTGGGGAAGGGGAACAGCATTGGGGAATCAGAGAAGGGGAACAGACAAATTGCTGTCCTTTTGTTCTTCAGTCTAGTTGTGGAGGACGCCACTTCACGGGCTCATATTGGTATTATCATTGTGCTCTTTCTGGGTGAGGTAGATCGGTCCTCGGCCATTGGACGGCCACTCACGGTGGCTCACGCTGGCTGCCAGACACTCATGCTGGCTGCCAGCCACTCACAGTAGCTCACGGCAGCCCACTGCAGCAGGGGCTGTAGCCTACACCGTCAACAGCGACTCACAGCAGCCCAGCTCCAGGTCAAGCTATTGTTCACCATCTTAGCTGTAGAGGGTGCAGTGTCACTGGCCCTCATGTGGGATCCAAACCTGGGTCCTGCTGCTCAGAGTTGGCGTCCCAATCCAACTCTTAACCAACACACCACTCGCCCGGCCCCTTACTTTCTTTTTAAAAAATATTTTTGTACTTATTACAGGAAAATAAGTGTTTTAATTTTTTTCTCTTGAGAGTTCATCACTTTTGTTTTGTCTCTATGGGGGAAAGATAAAATATTTCATAATTAGTGTTTGGGGTAATAGGGAAGCTCTATTCCAAAACAAATTCCAACTGGATCAAAGATTTAAATGTATAAAAGGAAGTCTAAAGGTGCTAGAAGAAAACATAGAAAGGACCCCCATTAAATATGGTGGATTTACCACTATCCTTTTATCTTCTCTCTTTGTGGTAAGCTAAATAATGACTCCCTAAGATATGTCCACATCCTAATTCCCAGAACCTGTGAATGATATCTTATGTGACAAAGACTTTGCAGATGTGATTAGGTTTAAGGCCCTTGAAATAGAGAGATTATTCTGGATTCTCTGAGTGGGCTCCAAATGCAACAAAAAGCACTTGACACAGACAGAAAGGAAGGCCATGTGTCACAGAGGAGAGATTGGAATGATGTGGCCACAAGCCAATGAATGTTGGCAGGCACCAGAAGCTGAAAGAAGAAAGGAAGCCTACGTGGGGAATGTAGCCCTGCCAACACCTTGATTTCAGTCCAGTGAGACTGATTTCAGACTTCTAGCCTCCAGAAATGTGAGAAAATAAATTTCTCTTGTTTTAAGCCACCAATTTTTGTGGTAATTTGTCATAACATCCCTAGGAAATTAATACACTCCCAGATCCACCCAAACTCTACCAATATAAAAGTTAAGAGAGGGAAACTGATATAATTCATGAATTAAAAAAAAAACCAGCAAAAAGGGATTTTGATAAATTGTTGGAAAGTGCACAACAATTGAACGAGAGGCAACTTATCAGAGTAGGGAAAATTGCAACCTGAGAGTCTTGAGAAAGGGATGTGGACAAGACATGAGTCAGTTCTCTCAGAGAGGTCAGACTCAGGGTCACCAAGGTGCAAGCAGGGGCAGGAGCGAGGAGTGAGGCTGAAACTGGAGGTAGAGTGAAAGGAGGAACGTAGACCTTCTCCGATACTGGTCAGCCAGGTATATCCCTGTTTCTCACCCCCACCCCCAGTCTATTCCCTTGATCCTACCACCAATACATCAGTTCTACTCACATTCCTTCCACTGGAGAGAATTAGTCACAACGTTTTCTCCAGAAACAAAGAGGCTGGGAGATGCCACGCAGTCCTGGGCACAGACTTCCCCACAACCACTCTGCACCATGGAAGGAAGACATGATTTTTGATGGCCCAAAAGCAGTCTCTGCAACACTCTCTAAGGCACATTATCCTAAAATTGCAGAACACTGGGAATAAAGAGAAGATCCTAAAAGCTTCCAGAATGAAAAATCAGGCCACAATGGATTAAGGATTAGCAATTTGACTGGCATCGGACTTTTCAACAGGATACTAAAAGACAATAGAGCAACGCCCTCAAGATTCTGATATGAAAAATCTTACAACTGAAAATTTTATATCCAGCCACTCCCAACAATGTAACAGGAAAATACAGACACTTGCAGACATGCAGTCTCAGACACTATATCTACCACATTTGGTAGGAAGCTACCAAAAAGTACAGTTCAACACACTGTGGAGTAAATAAGGAAGAAGATGTGGAATCCAGAAACAAACAAACAAACAAAAAACAGAGATGTACCCAAGAGAGTGGCAAAAGGGAAGTCCTAGGATGCCAGACATCTGTCACACATGGCAAGCAACCGTCCCAAGAATTGAGACCTGTGGAAGTATGAAAAGGGAAACATGTAAGGGGGGAAAAAAAATCTGATAGTTTGTTTAATGTGTTTGAGACTTTGGGGGAAATTATTACTAAGAGTTTGCCAAATCTGTTGGATCATTTGGAAAAAAATATATAGTGATGATACTATGTGGAAAACTAAGCAATTTGTCCAGGGTGAGGGAGATTAGCAATTATTACTGCCAGGAAAAGCAGAAGATTATACAGATAGAAGGTATAATTATAATATACTGTTGGGTTCAGTGGTGAATAATACTTCATAGTTATATAAACATTGACTTTTGACTTAACTAAACATTTTGATATAACTTTATTGGGAAAAGAGGGGAGGGAAGTGGAGAGGTTTAGAGTTGGATAAGAAATTGAAAACCTCAACAATATTCTTTCTAGGATTTTAATCTATATGTATTTTTTATTTATACACAAAGAAGGTCACCACATCATTGAATAAGAAATAACAAAAATGGACACAACTTAAAAATCTGTTAGTTAAATAGTAGTTAGACAGATTGTGGTTAAAAGGAGTACAATGCAAGCATTAAAAAAAAGCCAACCCAATACATGCTCACATATGAATGATTTCCAGATAGTGAAAACAAAACAAAACACTCAACAAAACAAAGTGGAGAATAGTGGGTCCAATATATTACCACTTGGGTGCGGGTGGAGGGATAAATATATGTATTACTATATATACACATGTACAAATATTGATCCTTGTGTGTAGAAAATCTCTGGAAAGATATACAAGAAACTGCTAATAGTGATTGATTTTATGGAGAGAAATTGGTTAGGAGGGCAGGATAAGTGGCACATCTATTTTCACTTTATACCATTTTATCTTTTAAATTTTCATGCTAGTAAATGACTACCTAATCAAATGAATAATTTTTTAAATGGAGGGGAAAAAAACAATCTGGCAAAAGGAAGAAAATTGTTTAAACTATTAGCCTGCTTAATATCTCAGCTTAATACATCATACATCAACTTATCATTTCAGAATTTTTAGTATTTTTCCTCTAGGTGGCAGCAACTGCTTCTTTTTTGTAATAGCCACCTCACTAACCTTGAGGATCCATTCAAAAATGGTGTTTGGGTGTCATATATTTCCTTCTCATAAGAAAACATTTCTTAAAATGTTTAAGTATATATTTATAAAATTCATTGCCCAGAAATGTTCCTGAGTATTCTTATGCAATAAAATAAAATAAAATAAAACAGGTAACACATTTGAGTGCGTGTAAAACTAATGGGAATATATTCGCCAAAATGTTGTCTGATTATCTCTGGGCAGTAGAACAATTAATGGGTGAATTTGTTTTTCTCGTTGTGCCTTTCCAAACTTTCTACAACAAACATGGTATTTTAAAAATCTTGTTTATGAGCCAGCCGAGTGGTTCAGTTGGTTAAGAGTTAGCTTAAGAGCACAAGCTCTGAGCAACAGGGCCGCCGGTTTGATTCCCACATGGGCCAGTGACACTGCACCCAAGCTGAACTGCCACTGAGCTGCCAACAGGTGACAGTTTGGCTCAGCTGGTGAGAGCACATGCTCCTAACAAGACTGCCTGTTTGATGGTGGGCTACATCTGCCCGCTACTAAGACTGAATTAGGCACCTTGAGCTGACATCCCGCCTGGATGGCTCAATGGATAGAGCGTGCGCTCTTAACAACAAGGCTGCCAGTTTGGCTCCCGCATGAGATGGTGGCTATGCCCACCCGCAACTAAGATTATAATACAGCACCTTGAGCTTAGAGGCTATGAGCTGCCATCGGGCACCCAGATGGCGACTGACGCCCTCCACAATGAAGATTGAAGAACAACAACTTGGCTGGTTCCCTTCCCCAATTCCCCAACACTCTTTTACCTCCCCCAATTCCCAATTTAAAAAAAAATCTTTTTTATCTTCTAGTCCTGATTCTTGCTATCAGAGCCTTCTCAGACCTTGGATCATTGAAGATGATAATGGGCTTAAGTGTTTTCTGGCATCCCAAAATTTTCAATATCATCAAGCCTTTAGTTTCTTAAATGTGGAAAGAAAATGGTAACAGAAACTTCAGGCTCATAATAGGACTACGAAGAGAGAAATTTGAGGGTAAAGGATCTTTTAAATACTCCAAACCCAGAAGTTGGTTTACTATGAGGTTCATAAAGCATGCTTCCCCAATTGCACTGATTTCTTTCAAAAGGTATCTCATTTTAAATTTGTAATTTTGAATTCTTTTCCTTACTGGGACCATAAATTGTCCAGTTACAGAAACTACCATACTGGGATCCACCATTGCCAAAATACTCTGCAACAATTTTTAAAACATCCTTGTGCAAGACATTATGGTTCTAATCTATGCTTTGAAGCAGGGTGGGAGGATACTTACAAGCTCCTCAATAAACTGGGAGGCCACACCTCACACACACTTACACTCCTGTTGCCTAGCACATATCTGGCATATTTTGGGTATTCAAAGACCACTTGTAGCACTGTGGAATGGAATTCAAATTTTATGGACAAGCTTTCCTAACCACTTCCTTATTCATGGAGTAGTTGAGGCGTAGTCCTTGCAGAGCTGTTTCTGTGGCTAACAGAAAAGGGGCTCTTATCTCAGAAATGACTCCGCCCCAGAGGACCGCTTGGGACTGGTGAGTGGATCCCGCTGGGTCATGGTGCTACAGCGCAGGTTGACTCTGTGCCAGGCTAAGAACAAGGGCTACATCTCTCCTCTTTAACATGACATGTCAACATCACGTGAAACAGAGAAGAAGAAGAATCTGGTATTTTATAATACGTAATTTATAAGTCGCTCAAACACAGATATGCAAATTGGCATGGGACACCAAATAAGAGTGAGAATTTTAAAAAATGGTGCCATATGATGCAGCAATTCCACTTTTGGGTATATACCCAAAGGAAATGAAAGCAGATATCTGCACACCCACATTCATAACAGCATTACTTACAATAGCCAAAAAATGAAAGCAACCTAAGTGTCCATCGACAAAAAAACAAATAAGCAAAATATGGTCTACTCATACAATGGAATATCATTCACTCTTAAAAAGGAATAAAATCCTGACACGTGCTATTTCATGGATGAACTCAAAAAACATTATGCTAAGTGAAATAAGCCAGACACAAAAGGACAAATATTGTATGATTCCATTTATATGAGGTATGTACAGTGGTCAAATTCATAGGGACAGAAAGTAGAATGGTGGTTGCCAGGGGCTGGGTGAGGTGAAAATGGAGAATTACGTTTGATGGGTACAGAGTTTTAATTTTGCAAAATGAAAAGAGTACAGGAGATGGGTGGTGCTGATGTTTGTACAACAATATGAATGTTTATAACACCACTAAATTGTGTACTTATAAATTATTAAAATGGTAAATTGCATCTTACATATTTTTCACTATACTAAAAAATAATGCCAAAACACTATTTAGGTAGAACAAGGAAGTCACAAATATTTTCCTATATTTTACCAATATTTTAGTAAGAGATGGGATATTTATTTTAGAGCTAACTATTCAGTAAGATAGATGTGAATTATTTGTGGTAATTAATAGTAATTGCTAATTTCTAATGAGGCCCTTACTATGTGTCAGGGACTGTGCTAAGATATTTATAAACATTATCTTATTCTCAAAACCATCCTATGAGGTAGGCACTTTTTACTGATCATTTTCAAGTTCAGAAAAGTGAGGCTTAGAAAGTTTAAGTCATTTGACAAGGGTGCAGGATTAGTGAGTGGTAAAGTCCACATTTGATCTTTCAAAGTTTGGGTTCTGTTTTTTACAATTAAAAAANCATTATAGTACTTCACATGTTGATAAGGTCCTCACAATAGTATATTTCCAATTTCTTTGCACTGTGGTTATCATATATTATACTTTTACGTATATTATAAAAATAAAATATATTGATATAACTAATTTTTGTTTTAGATAATCAGTTATCTTTTAGAGCAGTTAAAAATAAGGAGAAAAGGAATTTTATATTTACCTTCATTTATGCCAGAGCTCTTCATTTCTTTTTGCAGATCCAAGCACAATATATTTCTTTCTAAAGTTAATGAAAATATTTTCCTAAAGCTGTATAAGGAAAACTATTACATCATCCAACAGGCTGTTTGTCGAGGTTTATAAGATAAGAATCGATATCCAAGTTTCTCTTTTTCAATGTGATTCAATTAAATGGCTCAAAGCATAGTTGACCATTTTTCTTTTTTCGAAGAACTTTTTTGTGTTTCCATACTTCTATATATAATCATGACATTTATATTCAAGTATTTATATAAAGTTCAAACCTTAAAATTCTTTTGGATTGTATGTCATCATTACTACTACTAACTGTATGTAAAATTATTCAAAACATATATTTTAACTGTATTGATTAGATCTTCATTTGTGGCCTATTTACACATTGGTACCAAATTCCACAAAAATAGCCTATGTATTAAACTAAAAGTCAGTTAAACAGGGCAGAGGAGTTTTAAGTGTCTTGAAAGCCTGGGATCTATATTAGACATATTTCAATATTATTTCCAAATTTATGGCACTTATTTTTTGAACAGTTACCCAAAAGAATAATATGAAAAAATGCAGTGGTACTTCTAAAGGAAACCCAAAGGTATATCATAATCAGCCTCTGTGTTCCTCAATTCTCTGGCAGATGGCAAATTCATTTCTTTGGAATATATTTGAAATGGCAAATAAACAATTCCTTACAGACTTTATTTATAATGGTATAATATTTGCAAATACATAATTCACATTCTTTGGCATTTGTTTATTTGTTTTTCTGTTGCTTTTGTATATCTCCATGTAGCTCATGAGTTTTACTTCAAAGATAAATGTATTTATGTAATTTTAAATATTCATCCTGAATTAATGGCTCTATATAAGCTGCCAAGATTTAAGTGAATTTCTTTTTGTTGTCATTTCCATTTGAGAGGATATATGTCAACAAGGCCAAACTCATACATGTAATTCTCATAAGCCCATGTTCCAAGTTTTACCTCTGAGCCTAGTCACCAATCTTATTCAGTCTTACTTCCAAAAATGTCTTAATCAGGGGGCCAGCTGAATGGTTCATTGGATAAGAGTTGGCTTGGGAGCACGAGCTCTGAGCAGCAGGGCCACTGGTTCAGATCCCACATGGGCCTGTGACACTACACCCTCTACAGCTAAGATGGTGAACAACAGCTCGACCTACAGCTGGGCTGCCGTGAGGCACCAGCAATGGCATAGGCTTCAGTGGGGCTGCAGTGGACTGCCATAAGCTACCGTGAGTGGCTGACAGCCAGCGTGAGTAGCCGGCAGCCATCGTGAGCTGCTGTGAGCCACCATGAGTGGTCATCCAGTGGCCGGTTACCGATCTGCCTCACCTGGGAAGAGCACAATGATCACAATACCAACGGGCCAGTGAAGTGACGTCCTCCACAACTAGACTGAAGAACAAAAGGACAGCAAATTGTCTGTTCCCCTTCCTTGATTCTCCAACGCTGTTCCCTCCCCCAATTCCCGAATAAAATCTTAAAAAAAAAAAGTCTTAATCAGTTCAGGATGCTATAATAGAAAGCCATAGACATATTACTTATAAGTAATAGAAATTTATTTCTCACAGTTCTGGAGGCTAGAAGTCTAAGATCAGGAGGATGCCAGCATGATTGGGTTCTGGTAAGAGCCCTCTTCTGGGTTACAGACAGCTGCCTTCTCACTGTGTCATCAGAGAACAGAGAGAGGAAGCAAGCTCTCCCATGACAATTGTAAGGGCACTAATCCCATTCAAGAGGGCTCTACCCTCATGACCTTACCTAATTCTAGTTACTTCCCAAAGGCCCTACCTCCTAATAGCATCACCTCAGGAGATAGGGTTTCAACTATGAATTTTCGGGGGACACAAGCATTCAGTCCATAGCAACAACATAAACTGAGAGCCTACAGGTAGGAGCTCAGGAGGCAAGTAACCTGTTTTTGTGTAACAAAGATAAGCAGCGCCATAACACTGTCCAAAGAACAGCTATGGCCTATACAAATAACCGGGGTACATGTCCACTATAGACCAATGCATGGGAAAATTTCCAATTGGTTCTTTTCATCCCACCTTGGGAGTCCAAATGAGGAGGCTCGCTAATGTATGAGAATGCTACAGGGCAAGCTGACCACAGGCAAGGAGCAGGCAGGGGGAGGATGAGGAGGATGTTGGAGCACTGTGTGGCTAGCAGCAAGCAGTCTGGATTCAGTCTGCTTTCACGGGCCGAAAGTGTTCTCTTCCTCATCTTTCCAAACCTAACATGTATGCTCTTTCCCCTGCCTTCCTCAGCCAGTCTTTTTTATTTATTTTTTTATTTTATTGGGGAATGGCCAATTGGTTACACATTGCTTTCATGCTACTATGGCACAGTTGACTCTTTTAAGGAAGGTGCACTTCACAGTAGCCCATGCAGGGACCAAACGGGCTACCTTGGTGTTATCAGCACCATGTTCTAACCAACTGAGCTAACCGGTCACCCTCCCTCCGTNGTGTCTCTCCTATTAAAATGTAAGATTCAAGAGAATGGAAACTTGTCTCATTCACTCTTGTATCCCCAGTGCCAAGATAAATGAGTGCCTGGCATATTGTAGGTACTCATGAAATACAGGCTGCATACATGAATGTGATGATAGTAGAAAGGGAAATTATAGGGGATGATAAGATATCATATGTGGACATAACTTCAATTGGGGACTCAGTGAAGATGGTAAAGGAAACACATATGCATTCTGGGTAGCATCTAGAAATGGAAAAAGCAGCCATACAAATGTGATCAACCATTCCCTAACCCTCTCAACATAGTGGCACAACCCTCTGTCTGAGCTGAGCCATTGGTGGTAAGCATAAAAGCTCTATTGAAGAAAAATGTTTTTCATGTATAGTTTGGTTTTACTTGTTCCCAGAGAAATGTGACCAGGAATATCTCATATATCTGTGGAACAGATCTGTTAGGTAGTTGGACAAGAGAGATGAAAGGAGAAGGGAAAAGAAAGGAATAATACCAGTTTTGTCTTAGTTACAAGGCAATGAAACAGAGAGAAGTCTTGTGACATAACCAGCATGATAGTGGTAGAGCTAAACATGTAATTGATCCTCCTAACTTATTACTGATCTCTGCTTCCAGGACCTGAGATAGGAGGAAAAAAAGAGAAGTTTCTGCATATCTATCCAAAGTGGATATGTTTTCTCTTATATCTTCTCACCCCAAACCGCCACCTAAAATTCTCATCATGACTCCCTTAAGGTCTGCAGTGTAGGAAATAAGAAAGGGTTGGAGGAAAGGGTTGGTGCCCTACTAATATTTGTTGAATGTATAAATTAATTGGTAAAAGAGAAGGTTCTGCTTTGTGTATGCATCCACATGCACACACATACACAAGTATAATTCTTAATGATCTGGGCCTATGAGTTCTGACAATTAAGTTCGTGAACGTGTTGCAACGATGTTGCTAACCTTTTTTTGATATCAGACTGATTATTCATTATGAATTTGTACCAACTGGACAAACACTTATCCAAGTTTATTGTTTGGAAGTGCTGAAAAGGCTGCATGAAAAAGTTAGATGAAAACGACCTGAACTTTTCACCAATAATTCACGGCTCTTGCATCACGACAATGCACCAGCTCACACGGCACTGTCTGTGAGGGAGCCAGTAAACAAATAACTGTAT
The DNA here is from genome assembly GCF_001890085.2 of Hipposideros armiger. NCBI lineage: Eukaryota > Metazoa > Chordata > Mammalia > Chiroptera > Hipposideridae > Hipposideros > Hipposideros armiger. The sequence goes on along the minus strand of NW_017731554.1, from coordinate 1,078,664 downwards.
TGGAACACCTTACCTACTCACCTGATCTGGCCCCCAGTGACTTCTTTATTTACCCCAAAGATAAAGGAAATATTGAAAGAAAGACATTTTGATGACATTCAGGACATCAAGGATAATACGATGACAGTTCTGATGGCCATTCCAAAAAAAGAGTTCCAAAATTGCCTTGAAGAGTGGACTAGGCGCTAGCATTGGTGCATAGCTTCCCAAGGGGAGTACTTCAAAGGTGACCATAGTGATATTCAGCAATGAGGTATGTAGCACTTTTTCTAGGATGAGTTCGCAAACTTAATTGTACTACCTTGGTATATGAAGAACAGGACTTTAACTGCTAGTATAAAAATAATTCTAATTTATGGAATTGAATTAAGAATTTTATCCCCACTTCTCTGGATTCTGTGTTTTTACTCTCAATATGACTTCTCAACTACTAGACAGTTTTTATTTATGTCAAAGTAATTTTTCTTCAAAATTATAGACAAACTATATCTGTCAAGTACAATTTTATTGCTATGTCAGATTTAATTATGTAACTTATGACTTCCCACTCCAGTCCAGGCATATGGTAAGGTGGAAATGACAGTAACAAACAGTATCAATTTGACTTGGCCCTTAGAATTTCTTAATCCCACCTAGCTAGGTGTAGGCAGTCCACAGATGATGTTCTTCGAAGTGCTCACAAACTTGATGTTCATGGCCACAACATAGTATCTGACATTTCTTCCCTTCTGTTCCTGACATGGGCCTTGTGAGTGCTGGTTCCTCAGACTGTTGCTTTCTGTATGCTTCTCTGTGTCAAGGTCTCTCTGTATTATAGGGGATGATAAGGTATCATACATGTATATAACTCCCAACTATTGAAACACTAGTCCTCTGGCCACTTTTCCACATTTCTGACATGCAATATGCTTTGTGCTTCCTTTTTTGTGACCTACTGAAGCATAGTGGTTCTTATCTGTATGTCTGGACATCACATTTATATAGCAACCTATCATGACACAAGGGCCAGGATATTGTTTTTGAGAAATTAACTCTCCTTGTTTCCTACTGATGAGGAAAGAATGAGGGGTTATGGAAGATAATGTTAAATGGCTGCTAAAAAGCCATTCCCAAACTTCTTTTCCATTTATGCCTCCCATTATATACCTAAAAAGCAGGATACTTGTTTTTCCATCTTGCCTTGCATTTAAAGATGGCCATAAATGCAAGGGGTCTGCTGGTCAAGAGACAGGAGGTTCTGAGAAAGATTCTGTTTTCCTGAAAAAAGAAAGCCGATGAGACTGGTGTTGCCTGTCCCCTTCTACCCCTTCTTTCTCTCTCAAATGTAGAATTCATGGCTGGCTCTGCAGTGCCAGATTATAACCATGAGAAAAAGGGCATGAGAACAACAAATACATCAACTCTGACATTACTGACTTGGAGAGCCAAGGCCAGCACTTAATTTCTTATTAAGTGAGAAACATAAACCTGTATCTGTTTGAGCAGCTGTACGTTTATTATTTGCAGGTGAATGCAAGTCTAACTGATACATAGGTACTTCCACACTTCCACACCATAGCCCCTTTTAAAGAGAGACTCCAGAGCTTTGTAAGTTGTAGGACTTCTTGGTCACCATGGAAGAGCTAAGATGTTTTAATTTTTTTTAAATAAGCTAATTGGAGAATAGAGATGAATTATTCAAGAGAAATGAGGTAGCCAATCTGGGAGAGGAGAGAGAGACTGGGAGGATGGGAAACTATTNCGAACATGAACAAATGGCTAATCCTAGATCTTAGCTATCCTAAAATCAATACTGTGGCCTAACTGAGTGAGCATATACGGGAAAGGTGCTTAAAGATACAGGCCTGGCTCTCTGAACACTTAAATGCTTTATTTTCCTCTCTCAGAAAAATAACCTAAGGAGAAATTCTGTATCTCCCTCCCTCCCTTTCTCCCTCCAAGTTAATTCTTTATACACCAAGTAATAGTTAAGACATGCATGCATTTTAAAATCCCAGGTTACCAAATATTAGGCATATCATGTATGTGTTTACACTGTAGTCTTGAAACACATACACATTTTAAGCTTAGAAAGTTAATATTTATCAAAACAAAAGAGTGGTCCTTTATTGAATTTATTAATTACCCATTCCCATTCCATTGCAATTATGCTAAATTCCCAAACCCTACAACCTCAAGGAAATTCCTGACAGTCAATTTCTTTGAAATAATCTGAACAGAATGGAACATTCCACAAACATTTATGGAGCATTTACTATGTGCCAGGCACTGGGCCAAACAATGAAAATAAACCAGTGACTGAAAGAGTCATCATCCTTGCTTTAGTGAAATTTACAATCTAGCTGGGGAGATTGATATAACATGTCTTCAATAATAAATGTCTAACAAAAACTCTGACTATTTTGATCCTAATACAATACTGAATCCATTTTGGTAAGGTCACCACTAACCTTCATATGTCTAAATCTAACAGTAAATTTTTAATCTTAGCCTCTCAAAAGCATTTGATATAATTGGTCACACCTTTTTCTAAACATTTCTTCAATTGATTTCCAGTTTCATAGTCTGACTCTTAAATGTATGACTCCTAAATTTATTTATGACTCCTAAATTCATATTTTTAGCCCCAGCCATTTTTCTAATTTCTGTGTACTCATCGTCCTGTCTTAAATATCAAATAGCATCTCAAACTAAACTGTCCCAAATTGAGCTATAAATTCCCTTCTCCAATCCACACAACCATTTCTCCACTAATGTTCACTTTTTTATTCAATGGAACCTCTATTCATTTAGTTGATCAGGCCAAAAATCTTGGAATTGTCCATAACTTTTCCTTTTTTCATACTCCTCATTCAACTTGTCAGAAAATCCTGAGGAATAAACTTTCAACCTATATCACAATTTTACCATCTCCCACCACCTTTCTCACTATTATTTTAGTTCAAGACACCATTTTCTATCATGTCTATCATTCCAGTAGGTTCCCAACTGATCTCTTTGATTCTATTCTTGTTCTAATCTCTATACAGCAGTCAGAAAGAGTATTTAAAAACATAAGTCTGATTATGTCATTTCCTTGTGTATACCCTTTCAATGGCTTCCCATCACACTTAGAGTAAAAGCCTTACCATGACCAACCAAAGTGCCCATTGGTAGACAACTGGATTAAAAAACTGTGGTATTTTTGTGGAGTATAACTGAGCTATAAGGAAGAATGAAATCTTACCATTTGCAACAATATGGATAGACCTAGAGAACATAATGCTAAGTGAAATAAGTCAGTCGGAGAAAGACAAATACCATATGATCTCACTTACATGTGGAATCTAAAGAACTGAATAAATGAGCAAAGTAAACAGAAATAGTCTCAGAGATATAGAGNAAAAAAAAATCCTTATTGAAGACTCCATTCATTTGTTCAGTAACTAGTCAGGCACCAACTATATTCCAGGCATTGTGCTGGGCACTACTGGGTACATACACAGTGGAAAAGGAAAGTAGGCATGGAGACTTCCTTGGCAAGCTTTGTTAAATAACTTGGCATGAACCATTCTTCTTTATTGTCTTGTCAATATTAGGATAGCTTTTGGACCAGTAGATGTGGCTTCTAGCCAGTGCATTTAAGCAAACAATTCTCAGATGTGCCACAAATATGTGGCCAAGATAACATTATAGCCTCCATTCCTGCTCTGGAATAATGACACAATTTTTCAATAAAAGACATCCTTCAGACAAATAACAAAAATATACATTGGTGGTCTCTAGATGTTTTGAATTTCCCAAGCATTTTTTTTTTCAACTGGCCATTCCTCTATATTCAGTTCAAAAAAATCCAAACCTGGAATCTTGAATAGTTAATCATCACAACACAGTTTTCAACAATACATCCATGTATTTATGCTAACTGTCAAGAGTGCTTTGTGAGCCAACATGAAATTATTATGTTTTGTTGATCTTTGTTCTCACAGCAGGATTGCCCCACCACCACCCCCTCACCCCGCCAAAAAAAAAAAAGGTCTCTTGAGAAGACAGTAGTTCATATCACTGAAAATCAGTTTCCAGTGAGAAATAACACTTACATAAATAAAGAAATGTGTCATATTTTTGGCTTAGAAGGCATGCACTGTAAAGATGTCAGTTTCTCCTAAAACCAATCTATAAATTTATTACAGCTCAATGAAATTCTAATGGAATTTCTTTTGGGACTTGGAAAAATAATTTTAAAGTTTGGAAGAATCAAAATATGCAAGAATAACCAGGAAGATCCTAATACAGAAGGATCTTAGAGAGGACTTTGCCAGTTATTTAAACTGCAGTATTTACTGCTGACCCACTACTGCAGGAATAAACAGATGATGAATAAAACAAAACATTGAGTATAGAAGTAGTTCCTAATATGAATGGGTTTGATTATGTTATAAAGTGGTGAAAAGAAATGAGTTATTCAAACAACTGGCTAGTTTATTGAAAAAAAGAGAAAGTTGGATCCCTACCTTGAACTTCCAGATGGAATAAAGATTTACATTTTTAAAAAATCACGAAGTGCTAAAAACTTTTAGATGACTGTAAGTGATGGAGGGCTTGAATCCTGCTGAGGGAGAAATTCTTTACTGTGAGTCTGTGAGTGGTCTTGATGTGACAGAGTGCCCTGCCTCTGACTTTAGGAGCTAGAGGAGTTCAGTCCTCTTCCTGCCCACACATATGGCCTGTGGGGAACAACCTATGACTTGCTGGCTACAGAAGAAAGTGGGCTTGGCTTTCAAATGTCACAAAAGTGTTTTCAAATGACTCTTTCCAATATATAGATACTAGCACAGTTAGGACTAGTGTTGCAATTTCTGCCCACTTAGGGATGGCCTTGAAGGGCTACTGGGAAGGAACATCTTCCCAGGGTTAGAACTCCAATAGTACATCTCACTGCTCACTTTTCTGGAAGGTGCTTCCAGATACTTCCCTATCCATAGGCCCTCAATTCACCAGGCTATTCCCCACCGCCGTTACTCGGACCTTGTGCTCTTTCTCCCCCTCCTTCCACAGCTGCATACCTACTGCCGTGAAGATTCAGCCTAATAGTCCTCTCTGAAGCCCCAACAGAACTGACCACTTCCTCCTTACTTCTGTAGGAGTATCCAGAATACTTTATTGGCATTATAGGTTTACATGTCTGTCTCTGCTTACNAAGGGTAGTTATTTAATTATAGTTGCTAAATATCCTCAAAGGCTCATGGTTTTTAGGAAAATTGTCTTAAGTCAAAGAGAATTTGGGATATTATTTACTTGACTTTTTTTAAGTTATAAAGAAAAAGTAAGGCATACTCTCCAGCTTTTCTGATTTCAAATTTGGGGAAGTTGCAAAGTTGTGTTCTAACCATGTTGACCCTACAAATGACTCAAAAACTGATAAACTAAAGACTTTGGACTTTTTGAAATAGGAATTCATCACTGAGGATTACTCATCTGTCAGACCAGAATAAAATGCAGTTTGTATTAAGCAACCTTCTTTCACAGTTAATATTTATCAAGCTGGGGAATGCTGTGGCATAGTGGACAGAGCATGGGTCAGAAAGCCTCTCTGTCCCAGCTCTGTCCCCAACTAGCCTAGTGACCTGAAGCCACCACTTAATCTTGAGTTCCTTCATTTATACAGTATGGATAAAATCACTCTCCTCACTATTTCGTATTGTTCCTGTGAGGATCAGAAAGGATAAATCAAATGGAAGTCCTTTGAAATATTACATGAGATTACAATGTAGTATTATTTGAATGATAGAATTCAAAGTTGGAAAGAACTTAGAAATTATCTAGTCAAATTTCTTTAATTCAGTTTCTTTCTCTTTTCTATTACTTGCTTAGAGCCACTCCATATATTAGTAGTAGTAGTCTTACAATAGAAATTGATTTAAAATTATTTACTTCTGAACTATGTCCTCTTCTAAAATTACAAAGAATCATATTAATGCTGCAAGGAGTTTTGCCAATCATCTCATGTAATCCCTTTTTTTAAAAACATGAAGCAATACCACCCAAACAGGGTGACTGGCCTAAGATAAACACAGGACAATGAACTCAGACCTTAGATTAGAACCTGGGTCTCCAGATTCCCAGTCACACAATGCTTTTCCATGTCACAGCTGAAGTAAAAAAAGAATGTCCATACATAGATAATCACAGTTAATAAAATTATATACTGCCCTGACAAGAATATGTTATTTCTAACCATTTTGGTAATGTTAAAAAAATTTTCTTTCCTCAAAAAGCAATTTTGTGACAAAATAAATAAAAATATAAAAATGAAAGAAAAAAATTGTTAATAAAAATAGAAAAAAGTAATTATGCTTGAAGAAATACTATGCATACACAGACTGAAATCTATTTTTTAAATAAAACTAAGATTTTAAGTATTAAACAGTTAGACTAAGATTTTTGGTATCAGAACAATTAGGTATGTAATAGTCAAATTAATTACGAACATTTCAGTGAAACGCGATCTCATTTAGTCCTTCATGCAAACCCTTGGAAAAGAGGTGGAAGAGTGTAAATGGTTAGGAACGCAGGGTTTTAAGTCAAGACATGAGTTCAAATTCCAGCTCTGCCATTTACTAGGTGTATAAATTTTGAAAATGTACTCAACTTCCCTAAGCCCCAGTGTCCTCATCTGAATTATGGGAATAGTAATAACAATTATTTCCCAGGGTTTTTGTAGGGATTAAAAAGTAATTTAGATAACCCAATAAACAGGACTATTCATTATCACTTGGGATTTTTACAGAGAGAGAAAACTAGAACTCATAGGAATTATTTGCTCAAGATTTCTCAGCTTGCCAGTGGTAGAGGCAAAATTAAATCCTGTTTGTCTCCTGGTTCTGTTCTTTCCACCTCTCTGCACAACCTCCCTACTCAGAACTTCATTAACTCATCTTCATGTGAAAAATCCTTCCCCATCTCTCCTCACTGCCCAGCTGTGCTAAAAGCTCCAGCTTTTTGCATGACCAAAAAAGAGATTTTCTTCCTAAGTAGGACAGCTTTTTCAGCCAATTTCAAATTATCTGGCCTTTAAGAGGTTGTGTCTCTTTTGGCCTGCCAAAGGGAGTCACTTGACTCTTTCAAATGCAGAGCCCCCATGTGCTGGGGAGGGGTTTGGGGGATGGCTACCTATCTGTGTCACACAAGCCTCTATTGTGCTCTTATCCTTCCTTACTGCCCCTGACCTTGTGTCCCATGAGGAAAGCACATGCCCTTCACTCACTTCCCACATCTCAGGCTTCTGCCAGGATTAGGAAAAACTTCATCCTTTTTCATCCTGGTATCTGAATGTTGGCCTCTCAGCACTCAAATCCTCCTCAACCCCCCTTGATTTTTCTCTGAGGAGCCTCATGCATATTTGACTTCCCCTGGCCTAGAGGTTAAGGGAACTTACGTTTATTTTTGTACCTCTCAGAACCCAGCAAGAGCTGACACACGATAAACAAGGAAGTAGAAAGGAAGAAGAAAGAAAGGCGTGAACAGAGGGAGGAAGAGGAAGAGAGGGAGGAACCAATTGTTGTACTTGTCATTCTAGAGTTCCAGAAATAGGTATAACAGTGAGGTCACCTCCTTCGTTCCCAAATCATTTAACAATATTGATACATTTATTTATCTATTTATCTACCTATCCATATCTGAAAGTATTGATAATAGAGAAGTCACTTTAATTTTAGTCTCAGAAATCACATTTAAAATTTAGGAGAGAGAGAGAGAGAGAGAGAGAGAGAGAGAGAGAGAGAGAGAGAGAGAGAGAGTGTGTTTCTGAGTTGGACTGGTACTGTGAGAGTGGAACTCAAATAGGAAAGGAGTCCAATGGCAGGTCATGGAGATTAAAAGCCCTAAATTCTTTTTACAGGTATGCCTCCAAGCTGCTCTGTAACCCTGGGTAAGTTACACTCTCAGAACTGTTAAAATGGAAGTAATTTTAAAAGATGTCACTCTTACTGAACTGTCATGGACAATAATGATAAGGCATTTTAAAGTGATTATTGCACTATCTGAATTTTCACAATGCCTATCGATCATTTGAGTTTTTCTATTTTTATTTTCTTCCCTGCTTCAATTAATACCACTAGAATTCATGACTTTTGGCTAGAGAGCCATTTGTTCCCACAGAAATAATTCTCTTCCTGAAACGGCTTTAGAATCTGTTTCTGGCCTCTCTAGAGTTCCCACTGTGACTCTCCTGGTCTTTTAATAATTCTTGTTTAAATGCAATAGCCTCCTAACACTTATGCCTACCTCTTTAACAATCGTTCTCCATTATGTCTAGTCCATCCTAGGACATTTAAATAAACTCAGGCTGCCCATTCCATGTATCTCTAAGAGTATGTAAAAGCTCAGCTTTTGGCTGCAGCAACCTTGGATATGTCCTTCAGTATTCTCTGGCCTAGTCCCATGGCTCTCTATTCCAGCTCCTAACACCAGTTGCAGAGTCTCCTGGCTTTGATTACCTAGGTAGACAGGCTTCTCTTTCACTCCGCATTTCCTTTAACCTAACGTTAGGCTTCTATATAAACCCCTCATATCTGCAACTGTGGATAAAAAGTATTTTCATTGCTCCATCCTGACTATGATGGACTCATTCTAGCCCACCAGCCTACTCATCATGAAAAGGAGACCAGACAAAGTCTGTCATTAAAGTGTCATTCCAAAACTCAAATTGTAATGTGGTACTACTCTCTGATTCCAGTGCCAACACCAAAATGTCTGCATAGTTCCTCAAGGTTTTATGACTTGGCTGGGTATGAGGCACGAAGGATCTTTGGCAACAGAAGGCTGGTGGGGAGGAAAACAGAAAAGCCAACTCTTTGGGAACACCCATCACTGGAATGACAGTAGACTGACCAAACTTCAAAGGCAGGCCCTGAAGAAGGNAAGTAGTCCAACAAACTGTAATCTACGAAAGAAACAAGAAGCAATGCCATCTGAGTATGATCCAGGGGAAGTGAAGAAAACAAGAAAAAGAGGAAAGAAAGGAAGGAAGGCTCTATTAGACCTCTAAGTTTATCTCATTTAAGCAACAAAATTTTAATTAAACAAGATCAAATTTCCTTCTCAAGGGGGATTCATTCATTTGACTCAGTTGATAAAAGCTGGCAGTTATAGATGACCTATGTGGCTGGCTCTGTGCTGTGTGCTTTATATGGATTACCTTTTTTAATCTTCAGAAGACCTCATTATAATTACAGAGCTGTGTGAGGAAGGAAGAAACTTTCTTCCTTTCAAGGTTCTTTTGACTGGTCTAATAATTAAATCTATTGTACATGAAACAGATTAACAAAAGAAAATAACCAAATTTAATTACATATGTATGTATGGGAACCCCACATACACGAGCTAGTCAGAGACCCCTACATGAGAGGTTCAGGGTCAGAAAGGGAAAATGAGGTATACATGACATTCTGAGCTAAGGAGGAGGTAAGGCACCTCCGGCCTTCAGAGGGTGCTAAGAAGAGCAAATGTTCAGTAATTAGAAGTTTGCCCTGTCCTATTGATAGGTCAAAAAATGTAATCTCTGATAATCTGTTATTATGGGCAAGGCCCCTAATTCAAATTCTTCTATGTAGTTAAGGGGTGGGTGTTGGGGGAGGCAGCAGTTTCTTTTGAGCCCTCAGAGTGTTGGTCGTCTTTAGCTCAGAATAATCCACAGACCACAGCGACACATCTTGGGGTGAAGGTGAACTCTCCCACATACCTGGGAATCAAAAGATTCCATATCAATAAATACATGCAGAAATAGAAGTTTAGATTCATTAGTTAAAGTTATAAAAAAGAATTTTAAATATAATTTTTAGAAAAATTAAAAATATAATTGCATTGTAAGTAGTATAACTAAAACAAATTAGGGGGTGGACGGGAACAGAGAAGTTAGGAGGAAATATAAGCAAAGAAATTCCTCATCTTTCATTGATGGAACTCAGTACATACTTTCTAAAGCTGATAAATTGAGAAATAGAGCTAGAAGGATATTATTTCAAATTATAATGGTAACTTCTACACGATCTAACAACAGTAGCTATTAACAGTGCTTGGTTTCAAAGAGTGGGCCTGGGCTGAAATGGAGTGGAGATCATATTCATTTTATGCTGTTCTGTCCTGATAAAAATTTTTCTTATTACATGTATGTAAAATTGCTATAAAATAATAATGATAAACTATTTCAACAATAACAAATTCATTAAATTTTTAAAGATTTTATGGGGGAATTGGGGGAGGGGAACAGCATTGGGGAATCAGGGAAGGGGAACAGACAAGTTGCTGTTGTTTTGTTCTTCAGTTTAGTTGTGGAGGACGTTGCTTCACTGGCCCATGTTGGTATTACCATTGCACTCTTCCGGGGTGAGGCAGATCGCTCATCAGCCACTGGACAGCCGCTCACACCAGCTGCCAGCCACTCACAGTAGCTTATGGCAGCCCACTGCAGCCCCACTGCAGCCTATACCGTCACCAGTGACTCANGGCAGCTCAGCGGCAGCTCAGCTCAGGCGCAGCTCATTGGCCCATGTGGGAATCGACCCTGTTGCTCAGAGCTCACACTCTTGAGCAAGCTCTTAACCAACTGAGCCACTCAGCTGGCCCCTCATTTAAGGAATTTCTAAGGAAAGGAATCTGAATCAGGAGAATCCAAATGACATTGTTATACCCAGAGGATAGAACTGTTGAGCTGCCTACAGAATTGTGCCTAAAACAACGCTTTGGCAAGCAGCCCCTTGTATTTACTATGGAGTTGGGCTACTCAAGTCTAAATCCAGAGGTAAAGGGAATGAAAAAGCAAAAATAACTAATTTTTCTTTTTAGGTACAAATAATTCTGTAAAATAATTCTAAAATGTCACTCTGGGACTTTTTCTATTTCAGGCTTTATAACTAATTCCTGACACATTGTTCAGCATTAATTTTTTAAAATAAGGGCAAACTGGGCAAAACATTGAAACCAACTAAGAAATTCAGAAATTGTATTCTATTAATTTATAGGACTTCATCTTTTCCCAAAGGATTAACTGGATGCAGTATTGTATTTGCCTTTCAAATGTGTGTGTACACACACACACACACACACACACACACACACACGTGCATTAAGGACATGCTACCTCTACTACCTCCCATATTTTCATCAGAGTGACAGAAAGATTCTTTAAAGAGAATGAGATAATAACCACAAAAGGAAACAAGAAAAAGAGTCATCAGCAGACCAGAAATTTTGAGAAATTTCTGAAGGATAGAAAGCAGATGGTCGGACTGATAAGAAAGAGTATCGGAAATTGCAGGCACAAGAAATGAGCATGTGTTTTCCCAAGGGGTCCCCAGAAGGGAGCTCACACTCAATAATACAATAATGGGCAATCTTCAGTGGCCTCATTAAAGAAGGGATTCGGTGCCTAGGGATAGCTGGGCCCCTTTCCTCTGACCCATGTAAACAGAGCTTGGCAGCTGAGTCTTTTGCCCTCAGGTGAAAGCCAAAGCACTTCCCTCCAGAAAGCAAGCCATCACGTCAAAGAGGGTTCCTGGTGAGAATTTTGTGGTCTAAGAGGAGAAGAAATTGAAGAAATTCTGAATCTCGACAATAAATTCAGAGGAAAAACTAATCAACTTAAAATGTACCTCCACCCGCTTCACCTGGAAACCTCTGGGATCCCTCGCCTGCTTGCGTATTCTTTGCCCACAGGAAAGCCCACAGGGAAGGCTTCCTGTCCACAAGCCCCACCAATTTACACAAAAACTGCCATCAGTCACTACATACATTCAAGGGAAAAAGCTGCTTGGAGAAGCAAGCCTAAACAATTAAAGAGGAAACTCACACAAGCTACCATACTAAATTAAGGTGTTTAGTTAGTTCTTAATTCATTCATATAAATGGACAATAGAGAACATCAAACTTGTGAGAAAAACAATACGAAAAGGAAAGCCTCAGAAAAATAAATTACATAACTGAGGCTGAAAGAAAAAGATAATCAAAGCAGTTAAAGGGATTTAAAACAAACAAAAAACAACGGAAAAAAACTTTATCAACACACGCACAAATCAATCACATTCCTAACACCTATATTAGCCAATTAAGAAAACTAGTATTTAAAACATTTTCAGTAAGAGCAATAAAAATGCTAGTTACTATCATCAGAGGAATTTATAACCTCCCCTTTCTTATGACAATAACAGTTTGTAATGAAAAGTAACAGTCAGAGAATGTGAAAGTGCTCTTGGAAACTAAAAATAAAAATTTCAATGGAATTGCTAAATAATAACATAGATACAATAGAAGATCAAATTTATTACCTGGAAGATAAAGTAAAGGAAGTAAAATGACAGAAAATATGAGAAAAAATTAAGACACATGAAAGCATTAGGAAATATAAAATTTATCTAAATGTGATTCTAGAAGGTACTATGGAGAAAAAGAAATAGTTGAGAAAATAATGAAATTTCCTAACACTAAAGAGTTTTTAGATTGACAAAGTCAACCAAGTACAGAACAGGAAAAACAAACAAAAGCACATCTAGATACCCTAGTGAAATTTTAGTATCAAAGAACAAAAAGAAAATCCTAAAAGCTTCTAAAGGAAGGGCGGGGAATAAAAGGGAGCAATAATCATTGATAGCACTAATATAT
>NW_017731554.1:1058824-1062976 GCF_001890085.2 Hipposideros armiger | reverse complement strand
TAATTCAAACCAAGTCCCAGCTGAACCAAGAGGAAAGCTGATTTCCCACACCTAAATCTGGATAAATAATGGAAATGCTCCAGAGACGGTGGCGGTAGAGCCAGGCAATCAGGAGGAGAGAAAAGTGAGGAAGTGGAATGGGGAAGAGTTCTGAACGGTAGGGCATACCAATACCTTCCTTCATAGGGATTTTTACCTTTACTCAGTGCTTTACCTTGGTTTGTGCTTGCACAGTGGCCTTGGCACGTGGGGTGAAAGAGGCCTCGTGACTTCCCATTGTCAGGGCAGGAGGAACTAATGAAGGATTGCCTCTTTGGAATTGTGAAATGTTTATTATCCTAAAGAAAAGCATTTGTCTTCTCTCTTAGGGAAATCCTGTCATCTTATCTTAGACTGGCCCCTAAAATAAATAGTCTTCAGTGCCTTTATTTATTTTTTTCCAGCTGTATGGAGATATAATTGACATATAACATTGTGTAAGTTTAAGGTGTACAACGTAATGATTTGACATATGTATATATTGCAAAATGATTACCACAACTTAGTGCCTTTAATATAAGGAAAAACCAAACGCAAAGGAAGATTAGGTGACCTGTCTGTGGGCATCCATCTATGGGCAGTGGCTAAGTTCAAATGCAACTTCCACAACTGCTCAGGCTGTTAACATGATCGTGAAATTAAATTCTCTTACCTGATTACAACCCAGGATCCCACCCTGTCCTTTCCCCTTCCTCCCTTCCCAGGGAGCAGGATTTTGGAGGCTATAGTCTTGAATAGAGCAGCAGGGCTCAACCTCAGAGATGGGAAATGGGACTCTGACAAATATTGCGGCGAACTCCTCATGTGTTTAAGAGCTTTGAGGAAGCCAGAAAAAGTTGATGTAACACAGCTTTCCTTGTAGCTTACCCTGTCTTGCTGACAGAGTACCTGGATATTCTTGTGAGGCACAATTCTGAAATTTTCCAGATATTGAGGGACTTTAAAAAAGTCTATTCCTAGTGTTTAAAAAAATACATTCCTTTCCTTTGTGTTAAGATTTTATACATGGTCTTTCCTTAATCTCTTCTGTATAATCGAAGCAAATAAAGTATATTAACAAAAATTCATTATTATTTTCTGGTACTAATATGTAAATAATTTACAATCCTACTTCCTGTCTCTTCTTTATGTTCTACTTTAATACTCACTTTTCAAAATAGCTTTGTTCCAAAGTGAATTTAGGAAAACTCATACTTTTGTCTTCCTGTTTTCATTGTTCTTTGCAGCCTAGTCAATAATATCATCATGCACCCGAACCAAAACACAATTATAAGTTTATATAGGATAGTTTCTGAGCTGATGTTATTATTGTTTTATAAACCTACATTTACAGATGTGTAAAAATGCAGTTTCACAGGTCTAGAGTCTAATTGATAAAATAGCTTCAATTCCTAAAAAGGACAGAACTGGAGGATTTTGTGATTAAAATGCAAAAAGAAACTTCAGCAAAAGAATTTTATGACTCTGGCAGTATGAAGTTAAATAGGAAAGAAGACCAAAGGACAGGCACTGTGAAATCTTCACCTCTAGGACCTCAAAGCTAGCTAGCATAAGAATTCTATGAGAATTTATTCCTAAGTGAAAGCAGGCCCCTTTTTGCTTTGTTTATATAATTTTGTAACACTATCAATAATTCTGTGTGGAGTTTGTTACCTCATATTTTGCCAAACATGATTTTTTATATATAGTAGAAAATTCTTATTTTAGTGAAATTTAAAATGATTCATTGTCAAATCAAAGAATGGAGGAGATGTCTCTACCAAAGATATATGTATCTGATTTTATAATTTTTCTTAAGGCAATATGGTCTTACTCATTCCCTCTATTTACAAGTAGTGGAAGTTTACCAATCATATGTGAACTTGGCAAATTTTATCAAATGTTTGTTTATTAAACACATGAATTGTTGTTTTAGACAAGTAGAGAGAGGCTTTTAAGCCTCAGGCTTTTTGATAAATAGCAAAAGCCCACATAACTGCTGAGGACAAATCTGACAGGAATTGGCAATGATAACAAACAAAACAATGAAGGTCCATTATCTCAGAGTTCACTGAAGAATGGCTTGGCACCTAGCCATGTGTATAATCAGTCTATTTTAGTGTTTATCGCTATCACACAAACCATTGGATTTTTCCAAACAATAATAAATTAGGTGTGGCTCTTTTCTTTAAAAAAAAAAAAAAGAGGATTTCCTGACAATCTGTCTAGAAGTTATGATAATATCTTTGTATATTTTCATAAAAGGGTACATTATGCACCTATGATAAGAAACAATGGGTCTTTGGTATCAGCTTTTTGATTTTGGGGATTTAGGGAATTTTACTTTCAAAGGCTCTCTTTTCACTTTGTTAGTCTATATATGAAGGCTGACTTTACCTTAGTCCAATTCCCTTAAAATATGTACTTTGTCATTCCCCATTAAAATAAATAAGGAGAGGAACTTTGTTTATATGGCAGCCTGGCTTCTACTCAAAGAGGAGGGCAGAGCAGAGACAACACTGCTACCCAAGCGTCACCTACAAAATATAACTCAAGGGTCTCACACATATGTCTTTGAAACCCAGTATCTGTATTCATTAGCACATTGCAGTAATTACTGCTTAAATAACTTTCCTTGTTGTCATAATACCGGGGATGCCAAAAAAAGGTATACAAGTGGACACTGTGGTCAACATTGCTCAAGCAGTAGTTCACTGTCATCAGAAGTTTCTGGACACAGATGGTAACCACTTTGAGCACCTCTTATAATTGCAGAAGTCAAACGTGACTTATAGTCATCTTTTGTTATTGGTACATATTGAGTATTACAATTTTAATACAGTTTTTTCCTTTCTTAAAATGTGTATACATTTTTTTGGCACCCTTGTATATCAAAACTTAAATTTTATTTATTTTTTAATTAAAAATTTTTTTTAAAGATTTTTATTGGGGAATTGGGGGAGGGAACAACGTTGGGAATCAGGGAAGGGGGACAGACAAGTTGCTGTCCTTTTGTTCTTCAGTCTAGTTGTGGAGGACGTCGCTTCACTGGCCCATGTTGGTATTGTGATCATTGTNAATGTTTCAGAGTTCAAAGCCTCTCTGGTTCAGTTTCTCCAGAGTGAATTTTGCCCCAGTTTTTGCAGAGGTAAGGAAAGGGTCCTATGGTAGAGGAGAAGATCTGGGTGTACTAACTGCTCCTTTCAACCAAACTTCCTGTTTTAAGCCCAACCCTATACCCCTACCTTCAAAGGTTGCTGAAGACTACATGCCTGAATCTTTCTGGAACTTAAGGGCAGAAACTATTTCACTTCTTATCTTCTCCCATAGGCACTTAGGTGATTTTAGTGAGTTTTGAGGAGAAAAGAGAGAAGTCTTTTCTTTTGTTCAATCTAGCATATTCAACCAAAATCCCTTTTATTATTTTTTTTCCTGTACTTTACTTTTTAAAATTTCATCTTTAGTCTATCAAATATTTATTTTGGTGTGTGAAGGGAGATGAGGATATAAGTTGAATCTCACTCTGTACTAGAGCTAGCCAAAAAGATTCATCATTTATTGAACATCCTTTCCTTCCCTCTTATTTGTAACACACAAGGGAATAGAGCATACTTTGCTTTCAGAAATCAGAAATGGTATCAAAAAATTTATTTAAACATTTTATTAACTGTTTTATTAAAAACATTTTCGCCCCATATTGCAGATGGGGAAACTAAGGCACAAAGTGGATAAGTAATTTGCCAATAGTTAAGTAGCTAGTAAGCAGCAAAGCTAGGATTCAAGTCCAATAACCTGATTCCAGAGCCAATGTGTGCTTGACCTCTATGTAATCCAGCCTCTAGAAACTCAGCTGTTTGGTTGTAACACTATAGCCAGAGCTCCAGAATTTGTTCAGAGAAGAAGTGTAGAGTTGGAAAAACTAAAAACTGTGATAAAACATCCCTCCTCTTTCACTGATGGTGAGCAGGACTGTATATATGTGTATTTGTTTGTTTTTAAGCTATACAACTAAAGCAGTGAGACACAGCAAGCCTGCTCCCATGAAGCAGGCAGGTCCCTGAGTGATGAGTTACCTCAGAGAATCTGGTGGAAATTAGTATTAACGGTAACTGAATTGTAAAGTGTTTGGGATCA